>NC_092248.1:12904202-13034202 GCF_036320965.1 Panulirus ornatus
TTCATTGTATATTCACGAAAGGGGAGCTGAGGGCCAAGTGAATAACGGATAACAGGGAAGGGCGGGGGTGGGTGAGAGAGCCAGTGATGGGAGAGAAACGATGGGAAGGCAGGATGGGAGGGGAGACCATCCTAAGAGGGGCGTATGAATGGGTCGGGAGGGGGCGGGCTCTGGCCAAGTGCTCTCATGCTGTGAGGGTTGTGTTGGAGGGAGGGAGAGAGGGAGGGGTTGTGTGGGGGAGAAGATGGTGGTAGTGATGTTGTTGGAGAAGAGATGGTGCTCTGTGGGGATGAGTTTGTTGGTGGTGATGGTGTTGGAGGGATGGTAGGATTCTGTTTGGGGGTGTGAGCTTTCTGGTGTTGGAAAAGAGGAGGGACGTGTGTGTGTGTGTGTGTGTGTGTGTGTGTGTGTGTGTGAGAGAGAGAGAGAGAGAGAGAGAGAGAGAGAGAGAGAGAGAGAGAGAGAGAGAGAGAGAGAGAGAGAGTTACAGTTTGTGTTTCTATTTTGTATTCATTAATGGAGACGTTGATGTTGGTGTTTATTAATGGCATAAGAGAACCCGTCTGTCTTACATCTGGACCATAGTGTTGGGAAAGTGTAAAAAAATGAATTATTAATTCTCGAGGAAATGGAGGTTGATGGACCAGACTGCACCAGGGTTGATGGTTTCTCTTCTACGGTCGTGAGACGCAAACTTGTCTTCATCATTTGACGTCTTAAGAAGACTGAAAAACTTGTGAGGTTTAGAGGGACGAATATTTGTATACGCAAGTGAAATTGAATTATACTTAGACAAACACACGGATGTGGGAATTAGTGAGGCAATCATTTGCATATACTTACACATGGATACAGACCTCAACAATGTTGGGCACACATGGAGAGGAAGATTATTTCGGTGAATTCTCAAAGTAGATCTATGATGAAGAAATAGAAAACATCTCAGAGGAGAACATAAGACTTATTTTCTTTCAACGAACGACCCTGTCTTCTTCATGTGTAGCAGTAGAAACTGTATAGAACTTCTGTGTCTTAAGGATTTGCTTCCTTTGAACTTTAGTTGGCCTGAGGGGCTAATACTTTGCTTTCATGCATCTTCAGCGTATCGTTCCCATGGTTATCAGCTTAAGCTTAAGCGTTCCTCTTGACCTATAACTCATAAGCTTGGCATTACTAAGTTTAGAAGAATTAGACCCACACTACAATGCATCCCTCAACAGATCTTGGCTGAAGGATTCAAGAGGCGACAGGTATGACTCGTAAGGACACGGTATCATTACTGAGGGTTGTATGTCATTCCACGCTGGGATGAACGTCACTGATAATACATAACCACTGTTCTCCCCACATACTCTCCACACTAAGTACTTGACTAAAGGGGTCTGTCAGCCTCCACTTTGTATACATGTCACTGTTTTCATTTGTCTCTTCAAGTGTACTGAGAGGCGATATGCAAGTCAAGGCACGAGGCAAAAGTTACGCGCACACACACACACACACACACACACACACACACACACACACACACACACACGCCTAATCACAAACCTTTAAGTATGAAGACAAGTCGATGATGTAGACAGAGAACAGTTCTTCGAAATATGAGGGAGTAGAGCAACCAGAGGATATGATATACAAGCAAGCAAGTATGAGTACGTTGAGTGATTGGAATAGAATGACTGAAGACGTGGTTAATCCAGAAAACATACAGAAATTTAAGAACTTTTATGATATGTGTATGTTGGGTGATGAGGTGTGTGGGGCACATAGGAAGATGAAAGGCCTTCCTTCTGCCAACAACAACACATCAGCCAGTCAGAGGTAAACCCACAGGGACGCAGACCCTCCACCTTACCGTTTTTGTCAACAAAAACAGATAGACACCACTCCGGAAATTCAGAAGTTTTTCCGAGCGTTTCTCTAGTCTGTTTCTGGTCGAATCAGAACTCGAAACCCTATCAGATAAACAGGAAGATAATAGGAGAGAACCATTTCGGGAGGACACTGAAAAGGATGCCATTGTTACGTGCAGGATTTCGGTCTTGCATCAGAGGATGCGTCCAGTCCTGCAGGATGTGAGGATGGGTGGTATAGTATGGGCAGCAATACTCCCATATACTGCAGGATGAGCACTATGGCCTTGGCCAGCTGGTATTTATGGCCCTACGTACGAGAGAAAAGTTTTGGCTTCTCCGTAAAAATGTAAAGTTACAGTAGTATGTCGGTGTCTGACCTACCTGCTGTGGCCATAGGTGAGGATATGCAATTACCTAGTGTAAGGAACAGATGTAGGTGATGATACTGTGTCGTCATCTAGTGTGAGGAACAGATGTAGAAACAAAACTACGAGAAGAATTGTAATCTTGGCAAGAAGGAAAGCAAAGAGTTGTAGACCCACAGTTGATGGGGAGAGAGAGTACCCAACGGAGAGCAACTGTGAAATGAAATTTTACCAGAAGATACAGTTAGCTAGAGATGGCCTCACTGACACACAGACAGACAGAAAATATGAGAAATATGGAAATCTTTTGTGAGGAAGAGTAGAAACAGTCCTGCATAGCAGAAGTTCTAGGGAGAATGACAGTTGTCGTGTGTTGCAGATCTCTGAATGAAGTTTGATTCTCCTCAATAGTTCTGGGTAACAGTTTCTTTCTGCTAAACAGTTCTAGATAAGAGATTAAGTCTGCTACACAGTTCTGGGTAAAAGTTTCAACCTGCTACACGGCTCTGTGTCCATGCTTATGCCTAATATACAACTCTGGTTAAAATCTTAAGCCTGAGACACAGCTCAGGGTAAAATCTTAAACCTACCTCACAGCTCTGGGTAAAATCTTCAAGTCTGCTAAACATCAAGGGACGAAAAGCTTCTCTCTATCAAACATTATATACATTCTGGCCCCATATCCGGCCTACAGTCAAAAGCCATTACCCTGGCCCGTCGTGCACTGCGTCTTCCCTGCTTCATTCACTTCCTCCCAACATTAAACGTCCCCACTCTCTCTCTCTCTCTCTCTCTCTCTCTCTCTCTCTCTCTCTCTCTCTCTCTCTCTCTCTCTCTCTCTCTCTCTCTCTTGTGACACATACATTCATATTCAGTAACTGTAAAAAGATACATATATCTCTTCACACCATCTCCAAACCATTTGTTTTCATAATATCTACAGATACTACTTCTCATGATGTATATATCATATTTTTTCTAAGTTTCTAGACAACGATTCATGCGTAGGCCTAGGGAGGAGTCGGCCGCTCTGCCCGCGTAGGCCTCGCGCTTGGGAGGGGGGAGGTCTGGAGAGGCCCAGTAAATATTTTTAGGATCAAAATATTTCTCTCAAGCAACAAAACGTGGCAGTTGATTATGTTACTGATCCCTTGTACTCCTCTCAACCATGTGAACTGATCCAGCCATATATATATATATATATATATATATATATATATATATATATATATATATATATATATAATCTTTTTCCTTGAGGACTTCCACTGGGGGTCAGGATCATGTTTCTTCTGTACACCAGAGTGGAGCAGCTTCCAAGATATATATAACTATCCTTCTTTCTGATGTTTATCTGTTGCTTTACTGGCAGATATTTGAGATTTTATTTGTGGAACATATTATCTAAAACTCATTTTTTTCTAATTCAAAATCTCTTCATTCTTCATGAAAACAAAAACCTTTATTTCTACGGTCATTGCTCGGTGTGCTGATGTGAACAGTTGTATATAACGATCGTAAAGTAGTGGAGTCGTTAAGAACACAACGAATGATATAACAATCATTGTTATCCTAGAATTGATCAGCACAAAGCACCGTCTTATCCATGTACAGATCAGTTAGTAAATTAAATCAATTATAGGATATTGTGGTGTATTGCACGAAGGTGGAAATAGCCCAAGGTTCGAGGATTGCCATTGGCTGTATGGTATTGGCAGCTCTGGACGTGGCAACTGTATCTTATGCTATGGCAAAATCTATCTTGAAGTTCTTCTACAACTGTAGACATCTTGACATTTCGTCAGAGAAAAGAAATTCTACTGCTAATGACTTAAGATGTTGACGATAATTGTCAATAATCAGCCAACATACCGTGAACTATAACTGTGGCAAAGATATTTTGATGTAAGACAAATATAAGCCAGGAAAATAACATGGGTGTTATATTCTGATGACAATGACAACATAGATAATACAACAGCAGTTTGTATATATCATCGTAACGTATTGTGTTACACTGGCAACCAGCAAGTACCTCAACTTTGGCAATGGAATGAAACATTATGATTAATAATGTGGACAGAGAACCGTCAGACTGAAAACCGTCAGACTGAGAAAGACAGGATGGAGAGACAGTGGATCTGAGGTGACGGATGGCACCGTAGTCTACCAGTTTCCATAACACTGAGACTGACGACAGATGGAAGAACATGATGAATTGTCATGTGTGATTTTCACATGAGGATCATCACGGTGTTTACGTGAGTCTTTAAAATCGTTTCATCCTGTGAAATGTGAATGAAATAGTTGACAAAAAACGTGTACATAGGTAGATGAAGAGATATATAAACAGATAGATAGAAAGATGAATAGGTATGTTGATAAATACATGAAGAGATGTAGAATGTAAAATTCAAAACCTTCTGCCTCGCCACCTCTCCTGCCTTCACAACTCTCCCTTTCCATCGTCTATGATGTTGCCTTCCTCTCTACTCTACAGGTATTACTGCAGCCTCTGCCCTCATGAGTTGTCTGCATGTGACAACCACTGAGACCCGGATCCTTGGACGCGACGACTGCTTCTTCCCATGGTTTTTGTGTGGAGACGAGCCACATGTTGATTAACCGTTGTAATACTGTCTTTTCTGTAATCATATATTGAAGGTATAGAATTTTTTCCTCGTTTGGTCTTTCCTTCCTCCTATAGCATTTCTATCTTCAAGAATCGGCTTGACAAAGATACGAGGAGTTCAGATTAACTATTTTGGTATCATCTTCATCTTTCTTCTTCTTCCTTGATATTCATTATTTTACTTGTTACTTTGTTCCATGTCACGTCGCGTTGGCTGCTAGAAGATAGGTGGATAAATAGATAGACTATTTTGATAGATGATAATGGAAGTGTGTGTGTGTTTGTTCTAATAATAAAGTCATTTGTTTCATGTATGTATTTGTCAAGAGATATACGAACTACGAAATTGCAAATGTTTATTCATAAGATTTCTGAGATGCCAGAAAGATTCACCTGCTGCACTAGTCAGTTAGTTCTTTGATTAGTTCACTAAGCACAAATCTAATATTTTGGTTTCTCAGCTTCTTCTTTTTGTCAATGACTGAGTCTTTGTTTTGTTAGATGTTTGGTTGCTGTGATGTGATGTGGTACAGGTTTGGTGATAGAAGATAATGTTGTTTTTCACATCATTCTTAGGTTTTAGGTTGGTTAGATAGCTCCTCAGTTGGTTAGTCTGATAGTTGCTACCGAATAGCTATATCGTCCATACTTAGATTGTAGTTATCCTTCCCTACATTACCTCGTGTACGAGACTACTCCTTCGTGTCAGAAAGCAACAACTTGCAACATAGTGTTTCTCCTACACGCACCTTGATTGTTGATGCGTAAAACTTTCAGTCCACAAATATATACGTCAGATTTAAGATTCCTTTTGAGGATGAGTGTTAGCTTTAGTGTTGGCGCGTGAGCCTTCCAGGTAGCTTGAGAAATGTACCAACATCATTTATGTCCTTAATAGTGTGGGAACGTCTCCAGCCCTGGCTGGCAGCATCAGTTCCTGACAGCCAGGCTAACGAGACAAGGAAGCGATACAGCAAGCTAAAGCCGCTGTAGACTTGTAGTTTTTAGGTAATCAGGGAAGGAAATATTGCTAATGGAGGAGCTTTTTGTTGGATGGCGTGACTACAGTATCTGAGGCTGTGTTTGTATTGTAACACACTTTAGTTAATGTGTTAGAGGCCTGCCTGAACACCCAGCCCGAGGAACAGCAAATCATCTATATATTAAGAATATATGGTGTGGGAGGCAAGTTGTTAGAAGCAGTGAAAAGTTTTTATCGAGGATGTAAGGCATGTGTACGTGTAGGAAGAGAGGAAAGTGATTGGTTCTCAGTGAATGTAGGTTTGCGGCAGGGGTGTGTGATGTCTCCATGGTTGTTTAATTTGTTTATGGATGGGGTTGTAAAGGAGGTAAATGCAAGAGTCCTGGAAAGAGGGGCAAGTATGAAGTCTGTTGGGGATGAGAGAGCTTGGGAAGTGAGTCAATTGTTGTTCGCTGATGATACAGCGCTGGTGGCTGATTCATGTGAGAAACTGCAGAAGCTGGTGACTGAGTTTGGTAAAGTGTGTGGAAGAAGAAAGTTGAGAGTAAATGTGAATAAGAGCAAGGTTATTAGGTACAGTAGGGGTGAGGGTCAAGTCAATTGGGAGGTGAGTTTGAATGGAGAAAAACTGGAGGAAGTGAAGTGTTTTAGATATCTGGGAGTGGATCTGTCAGCGGATGGAACCATGGAAGCGGAAGTGGATCATAGGGTGGGGGAGGGGGCGAAAATTTTGGGAGCCTTGAAAAATGTGTGGAAGTCGAGAACATTATCTCGGAAAGCAAAAATGGGTATGTTTGAGGGAATAGTGGTTCCAACAATGTTGTATGGTTGCGAGGCGTGGGCTATGGATAGAGATGTGCGCAGGAGGATGGATGTGCTGGAAATGAGATGTTTGAGGACAATGTGTGGTGTGAGGTGGTTTGATCGAGTAAGTAACGTAAGGGTAAGAGAGATGTGTGGAAATAAAAAGAGCGTGGTCGAGAGAGCAGAAGAGGGTGTTTTGAAATGGTTTGGGCACATGGAGAGAATGAGTGAGGAGAGATTGACCAAGAGGATATATGTGTCGGAGGTGGAGGGAACGAGGAGAAGAGGGAGACCAAATTGGAGGTGGAAAGATGGAGTGAAAAAGATTTTGTGTGATCGGGGCCTGAACATGCAGGAGGGTGAAAGGAGGGCAAGAAATAGAGTGAATTGGAGTCATGTGGTATACAGGGGTTGACGTGCTGTCAGTGGATTGAAGCAAGGCATGTGAAGCGTCTGGGGTAAACCATGGAAAGCTGTGTAGGTATGTATATTTGCGTGTCTGGATGTGTGTATGTACATGTGTATGGGGGGGGGGGGGTTGGGCCATTTCTTTCGTCTGTTTCCTTGCGCTACCTCGCAAACGCGGGAGACAGCGACAAAGTATAAAAAAAAAAAAAAAAAAAAAATATATATATATATATATATATATATATATATATATATATATATATATATATGATTGGTTATTTGTAACTTAATTTCTTCTTTCAGTAAATACAACCAACATTTTGAGATAGGTATGAAATGATCAGTCCGTCCTTGATATTTTGGAGATATGTGTGTCCTCTTTACCACTAGGGAGGCCTGTTTCACACTGCTCTAGGGAGACGTGTCACACTGCTCTTGAATAATATCCTACTCTGCAAAGATCTGAATACATGTGTCAATTCTTCTGTCACTTGCATGATATCTGTCTCGTATTAATGAAGTAACATGCCAGAATGTTTCCCTGAAGGAGGAGGAAGAATGATATTTGCAGAGGAACTGTCGCTTTGTTCTCTTGATAATTCAAATTTTATTCGCCTGAGTTTTAAGTATATGATGATGTGTGAGCCAACTGCCTTGCCTAGCATTCGAACGTGGGTCCAACGAATTCATAGTTACTGAAGCTAACCACTACACCACCAGGAACCAGGATGATATACCTCGTATGCAGTAACTGGCTGGCTGAAAAGGAAATCGTAGATTATAGATAATAGTTTTGTGTAAAAGTTTTTCTAAGAACACTTGTCCCGGTAATTCGTAAACATAAAGTATAAATATTTACGGTTCTTAATGAAAAGATAAATACAAGTTGAAGTAATTTCATCACTGTTGTTATTTTGTTCAACATTTTAATGACAAGAAAAGAAAATGAATGATGAAAAGAGTTGATGAAAAAAATGAAAAACTGTAAGAGCACATACACCATCCATATCCCAAGACAACAGAACACAACACTCGTATGTCTCAAGCCACAAAAATCAAGAACATAACTAGCACAGAAACGCTATGTTTGTATCTAGGAAAGAAAATAAGAACATTTGTGTTAGATGATGTATGCGGGAGGAAGGACCATCCTTTGTGGTACGCTTGATCTACTATACTGTTGTGTGACGCACCATCAGCCCTGCTAGCTACAGTCAGGCCAGCCCTAAAGTTCACTTACGTTAACACACTTCAAATACATCTTTTATGCAACTTCTAATTCATGCACCGACGGACTAAACTTTCAAGTTATAGCTGAAATTCATTAGGTTGTTATGACAAGTAGAAATGCATACATTAGAATTTTGGTGAATACCGAGGATTTAGAACGTTTTTAACGTGTTGAGCTGGACGGTACGACCCCCGTAACACCAACTTGTGGCCCCGATCCCTGGGGGCAGTTCAAAAGCCGTACCAGGGTCCTCACCTGCTATCAATATGTGAGCAAGAGCTGACCAAATTAATATCCATGTGGCGATCTCAGAGGCTAGATAATATATTGTACTGAAGCGCGTGTCTAGGTGTCATCAGGCTGGACACGCGCTACATATCACATGTGACTCAGGGAATCCTGCACACATCTGGCCGGGTGTCCAGCCACACCACCTGATGATGTTTATATTTCATGTCCTCAAGTGTCGACCTTGCCTGAGAACCCAACTGGCCAGGAAGACATAGATTTATATATGTATGTGAAAACTTCTTAAATGAAGTTTATTTTGTTGCAAGAAAATAAAAGTGTTAAGAAGAGAAGTTAAACCTTCAGACAAGAAGAAACGTTTGAAAAATACAAACTTCACTTTCACTTCTTCCTAGATCCATAATGAGGCTTTACTTTCGTCCTTCATCAGTAATGTTGTCTATCAAAGGTTAATTCTTAAATGTTAGTATGGAATAACTGCTGTGATTATCAAGTCTTGGTTTTAGTTGTCAAATTAGCCAAATATTAAAAATTGCATTTACTCAAATCTTTGTATCATCATACATGTAGATATTACAATGAATAGAATGAAAAAGAGTCTTGATAAATATATAGATAAATTCCTCGATTTTCAATCGTAAAACTTAAACATTCTCGTTGTAGCTAAGTTTCATATATTTGTAATGACATTGACGAGACTAATCTTAACTTTCCTCTTAATACATTCTACATCATCGTTTCAACACTTTCAACACCAGGGAACATTGTGTTGCCGGGTCCTCCGTACTATACCTCACCAGCAACACCAGGGAACATTGTGTTGCCGGGTCCTCCGTGCTATACCTCACCAGCAACACCAGGGAACATTGTGTTGCCGGGTCCTCCGTACTATACCTCACCAGCAACACCAGGGAACATTGTGTTGCCGGGTCCTCCGTACTATACCTCACCAGCAACACCAGGGAACATTGTGTTGCCAGGTGTATCCTGTCGTCCTTCTCTGTCTCCCCCTCGCTGGTAATATCACAATTTCCACCAGTTACAGATTCTGATGAGCTTTTCCAGTGGGGCAGGAAAACGACGAATGATTTCCCCGTGTCATCCACTGTGGTGGGGGCGGAATCCATCCCCATCAGACGTAAGCAAAGACCATCAGAATGTTTCCTGACGTTGCTTTCCCGGTCTACACATACCACGGTTACTGGCCCATACATGCCTGCCAAGTGTTAACATGTCACCGTCGTTCGTCGTCAACTTATGGGAAAAAGATTAAAGACTTCGTTATCTTCCCGGTCGTTAACTGGCTGGAGATATTTTCATGAGAAATTTGTTATATGTGATTGAATAATATCAAGTCACAACTACCAAACCTTTTCCATCTTCTCCACTCGTCTAGGACACACAGCTCTCCCCTCCCACAGGACACACAATTATCCACTTCCACAAGACACACAGCCTTCCCATCCCACAGGACACACAGCTATCCCCTCCCACGAGACACAGCCCTCCCCTCCCACAGTTCTATTTTCCTCCACCACGTTGACGAAAACTTTTCCTTGACAATTCCGTCAAATTAACAGCAATCGCAAGAACCTTCCTCCGTCCCCGACAGCCTTTGTGACGGAGGATTTCCCCGCGTCAGTCACAGGAGCTCTTGAGCTGAGGAGTAATTACCTCCCCCTCACAGCTCTGAGCTGAGCCAGAGATTAAACTTTTCCCTTGTCTGCTTCCGGCAGCTCGAATTATTTCCTGGGACCAGCAGCAAATTGGAAGATTTGTCAACAATGAGATAGTGGCAGTTGAAGGTAGATCGGAAGGTAGAAGGTCAACCAAAGACTGCCACTCGTAGATGGGAAAGTAGAGGGGTCAACAAGAGGCTGTGTGGTGAATAATGTTATGGGTCAACGTCTGACACCAGCAGCTGATTCAAGGATTTGTCAATAATGACATAGAAGAAATTGGAAGTAGATAAAAAGGTAGATTTAATCGAAGGCTATCATTAGTAGATGAGTTCGCTGAAAGTAAATTGCTCGGTAGAGTCACTAAAGACTCCTCGTAGATGACTGAATGATGCTGAGGTTAAGATACACAGAGGAATGAGAGATTAATGATCTTACCTGTCGAGAGATAGTGAATGGCAGGGATGTTCCTCTAGTCTGACAACAGATAAGGCACAAGGAGAGGCTACACCGGCAGCCAGGGACTGCGAGGGTGAGGAGGAATTATGAGGGCGTTGCCAAACAGGAGGCTGAGAGGAACTTGAAGCATAAGGTGATCTAGTGAGTGTATCAAACACACTCAGTGAGGATCATCCACGTAACAGGGTTCAACAAGGAGTGGTGTCTGGGGGGAAGTCCAGCAAGGACGCTCACTATCAGGGGGGATGCTATAGTGTCAGGGGTGATGCTATACAGTATAGTACCTGAGGAGATCAGAGGATCTGCTACTGGGCAGAGAATCACTTGTACAGAAAAGACAAATTCTTAACTGACCGCCAGCCGTGTGCTGGACACATCAATGGAAATTTTCTATGAAAGAAGTTAATTAGAGGCAAATATTCTATTCAAATGAGGAATGAACGAAATATATGTTTGTGTATTGAAGTTAATTAAATCTATAGGTAATTCAATGTGGATCAGTGTTGCTGGATGGGAGATGTTACAATATCGGAATGGTTCACTAATTTATCATATTCAATAATCATAATCACTTGATATCATATATTCAATAATCATAATTACTTGATATCATAGATGTATTAAGACTGTTCACACGAAGCTCAGATACAATTTTGTCAGCGTAAGTTTACATTCAGATCTTTCTTTCGAGTCGCATGAGATTGTGATCACCTCATAGAAATATATGATTAACGTCAAGTGTCGGCAACTTACAGCAATATTGGTACAGGATGTATGGAAGAAGAGACACTGAAATTATTACACACACAGACACATAAACTAGCAAACAAACACAGACACACACAAACACATGAACTAGCAACAAACACATATACTCATAAAAATGTACACAGACCTACGAATAGACTTATAAACACACACACACACACACACACACACACACACACACACACACACACATGTACATACTTAATAGTTGAGAGAAACACTTCTGTAGTATAAGTGTAGAGGATGAATGAACTCAACTGAATGATGAGGTAGTGACTGTGAGGAGCAGACACAAGTTTACAAAGTTGTATGACCGTCGAGCAAGTTCAAGATATGCGTCCCACGAGTGTGGAACTCCCTCCCCGTCCTGTACAAATGGGTAGTCACACACACACATACACACACACACACACACACACACACACAAGCAGCTCTTGGCAGACAAACACAGGAGGCAGAGTCGCTTGAGCGTCGATAAATCCACTTTATATGCACATATATACATGAGTGATCCAGGGATTGTAACATTTCCATGTGTATTCTAGCGACCCCAGTCAACCTCACGCCGCCATCTTGTAGACCAGTGTGTGTGTGTGTGTGTGTGTGTAGCCAACAACCCTTTCGCTGCTAACACACATACACACACACCATAGCTGTATGACGCAGTGGCCTGTTGGGTGCCACAGTGGCTTGTCTGGTGTCACATGAAGTACTGAACGCCTCGTGTTACAACGTGTGACAAGCTTATGTCGTCATTACTGATAAACTTGCCAGTAACGGTGACGTTATTACTGATAAACCTGCCAGTAACGGTGACGTTATTACTGATAAACCTGCCAGTAACGGTGACGTTATTACTGATAAACCTGCCAGTAACGGTGACGTTATTACTGATAAACCTGCCAGTAACGGTGACGTCATAAGTTACACTTGTATCTGTGATAAAACATTACCTTTAATTACGATAAATTCTGTATTAACAAGATTTGTTGACATGTGTGAGAGTAGTGATGGTGTTATCACATCAGGAAGATAATTTGAAGTCACAAATATTCAAAGTTATTGTAAACTGAGACTTTTCCCCAAAGTTGTAGAGTTTGGTTCATACGTAACCTGCTCTGAGAAAAAAAAGAAACTAGATTAGCCCCTTAAAACCACGGGACGACCTTCAAGCGAGACGGCACGACCCTTAAGCACGACGGTACGACCCTTAAGCACGACGGTACGACCCTTAAGCACGACGGTACGACCCTTAAGCACGACGGTATGACCCTCATATGTAATGGCATAACGACCATTGACCTAACCCTTCAGAGCGAGCCATATAATGAGCTTTAAGATTATTTGTGAACTAAAGCTGAAGATAATTATGTCAACAAAGCACAAAACAGTTACTTCCAGACGTTTCAGACTTTGAGAGTTAATATTTTTCACATTAATAAAGAATATATTAGCGTGTATATTTTCAGGGGCACCGCTTATTGTCCACAAAGTACGTATTGACGATGTGATAGACAACGTTACCATAAATACAACTAAAGGAATATGTGTGATACTGGAAAGTCTTCAAACTTCTGCTTAGAATTAAAGGTTTAACGTTCCAATAAAAACTTAATTGACTCTGGGCTGCAGGAGCCACTGGACCGGAGGTAACTTTAAAAGCTTTTAATTATTTCATTGATCAAAATGACTTCGTCGTGTGAGTAATTTTAGCCTCTCGTGCATTACTTCGTCGATCAACCCCTGCACATCGCTGATCTTATGGACCTCATGGACCGCATAGGTCTTATAGACAAATGGACTTCATGGGCCTCGTGGATCTCATGGACCACATGAACTTCTTGGACCTTATGGACCTCAAGGACAACATAAACCTCATGGACCTTATTGACGTCATAGGTGTGACAGAGGTGATGGACCTCATAGGCCCTATGATTCTCAGGAGCCTCATGAACCTAATGGATCGATGATCGTGGACTTCATGGACCTAGTGGACCTAGAGGCCCTGATAAGCCTCATGGATACTACAGACCTTATGGGCCTGATGGACCTGAAGAACCTCATGGACGTTATCGGCTTTAAGGTCCTCAGGGAATAACAGGAAAGGGGGAGACAGGCACGAGGTTACCACAAGATTTTTCATACCAACTTTGTCATACTCAGGCCCGTTGGACGAGGCTCAAGAGATATAAGAACAGAAGAGGAAGGATATGTGGGTCACCTGGAGTGATGACGTATGATAAAAGGACACAAGTGAGAGCCATTTTGGTAAGCCTGGCTCTGGGTGAGGTCTGTCTGGAGGTAGGTGTGGTCAGAAGTGATTGTGACAGTCGTTAGTATCACTGGTTATTGCCGAAGTTCACTATTGTGAATTTGCGTCAAATATTAAAGTGGTTTTAGTTCGATGATGCCTGAAGGAAGACCCTGTGAGTGTGGGCTGACTACTTGCGGTCGGATGCGGTAGTATGTTAAATCCTCTCAGAAGGGTCAGAGTTCAGTGTAAGTGTGGTCTAGTACACTGCAGGTGTGGTCTGATTTCAGTGTATGTGTGGTCCGAGTCCTACATGGGTGTGGACCATTATAAAAGACTCCTTTGTGCAGTGGACTGACTTGACTATGATATGGTGGAGGTTTATTGTGTTTCGAGGATTTGCTTTGAAATGGCCTAACTTTTATCTGGTGTGATTTGATTTCACCCGTTTTGGTCAAGTCTGAATTCACGTTTTCTGAGTTCATTCTAAGCTGTCTGAATTAAATGCGAAGCGGTCTGAATTCAGCTTGAGCTTTACAGTATTTTTCCAATCTTTGGTAAAAGGCCATATCATCAATAGGCTTCCCCTGGAAAGGACTGACCTTTCTGGTATCGTCATTACGTAAGTTTAGAAGCCAAAGTTTAAATATCAGGTGGACTATACCGTGGGGACCTGACCTCTACACTATTGGAAAGTCAGTAAGCTTTCTAATTTCCTCATGAATTTCATACCACAATGATCATGTGTTTTTTATTGTAACAGTTGCCATGATTATGTCAGTATTAAGCGTATACACGCAACCGTATGTGTACTCTACTGTGCTGCATGTGTGGCTCAAATGTCCTACAGACATGACAATAAAAAACTCTGCTGCGGTGAGAATGATGCATATTGTATCATTCTAGATACAATGTTGATGGTTAATTCATCTTTCATGCAAGGAGAACTTGCGGAGAAATTTATCAGGTACATACAAGGTGACAGATGATACCTACAGTATATGGTGGACGCTCACTAACGTGTAAGTTAGAGAAAGAAAAATCTTTTCAGGTAGGGAATTTTACGGTCGAGAATTGTTGTGTGTGTGTGTGTGTGTGTGTGTGTGTGTGTGTGTGTGTGTGTGTGTGTTCAGTGACGAGAACTGACGTAGTTCCCAGCCAGGCTGGGCTCAGAGCAGCCAGGCATAATGGACTGAATTTCATCAAAGAATTCACCATAAAAGTTGAAATATGGAAAGAGAGGTTATTGAGCGACAAACGTGGGGGGAGGACGACCGAGAGTGAAGCCAGGAACTTTGTTAAGGGATCTTGTTTTTTGGAGGTATAGTCAGGAAGGAAGGAGGAATGAAACGCACTACCGTACATTAAGGAACAGTTCTGTATGATGACGACTGCAGATGTTGTGGACGGAGATTAGGCAAGAGGGCGACACACACGAATGACCACGAACAAGAACGATAAGTCACCTGAAACATTTTTACAAAACTTCAAAGACGAGGATGCAAGTGACTGCTCTGTGTTACTCTAGAATTCCTTGTGTAGTTTGAAGCTTAGTTAAGGTTGGGTGTAAGCGTGAGTAGAGTGGTCCAGTGTGGGCGATGGCCTATCGTTGGTAGAGGGTTATAGAGTGTGGGTATTGTGCTCCTTTGGTGTGAGTGAAGTGAGCTGTTGTGAGCAGGGTGAGCTTCAGGCGTGGGAAGAGTCGTCAAAACGGATTTAGCACAAAATGATCAGAAAAAAGAAATGCAGACGGTAAAGTTTGTATAACCCTAGTTATATATCATCAAATATATCTTAACATCTAGAATAAGATGAAATCATATATCACAAGATTTTAAAGATAATCTCGACAGACAAAGGGTCTTGGAAAATACATCTTTATCATACTTTCAGGTCATTAGGAAGGTACTTCTAATGACATTCTACTTTATTGTTGTATTTCACAAAACAATTATGTATCTAAGAACTAAATACAAAAATATTATTCATATTCAACTGACTACATAGACCTTTGCAGAACGTTACATGGGAGAGGCAATAGCCATACCTCACAAAACTGGAACATTCCAACACTGTTCTCGGGAACCAATTAGCAAGTCCTCAAACATGAAACTTTCCCAGCAGGGCGGTCGAGTCAATAACCCTTGACGTGTCTGGCCAGAACCTCCAAGTGTCTTACACACACAGACAAACGCTCAACTTACACACAGGCAGTACATTTGGACACAACCTACACACAGGAAGTACATCTGGACAGTTACTATTGATCAATTGTTCCTGATAAATTTCATAGAGTTGTTGCCTGTTACTAGATGTCTATCCAGCTGTTTAACTGTCTTTCAGTTATTCTACTTATCGGTCTGTCTAACCTTCTGTCTATCTATTTGTCTGTCTATATATCCAATTACTTCCGCATTTATTAACGTCCCCACTATTTACTATTGATTTTGCTTTTGAGAAATGAGTTTGCTTTATTGAGCCTAATGAGTAAATGGACAATCTACTGTCTTACTATATCGCCAGAATATTTTGCATCTGTATCTGTGTGAATGTGTTAACTGTGTGAAAGATGTATGAGTTATTCTGCAATTCCTACCTTCCTGGACAATATTCTTTTTCCATTATCCCGAGGGATAAATTTCATACGATGGAAAAAGAGAAATGAACGAAAGATAGACGACTCATAGTGAGAGTAGTAGATCACAAATCATCTTTACCAGTTGCAAATGACACTGAATTTATAGATGATTTATGAACCGCTTTATATCTTCACCTTGCCTGGCCGGGTGGCTGGAACGCACCTGTGTATTCTCTCTCACTCTCTGAGGAGATATCAATAATTGATGTCAGTGGTTGTCAGTAATTTATGTCCATACTAACATCAGTTATTGATGTCAACTGATCTATATTATTTATTTCAATTGACGTCAATCAATGATGAGCAGTGATATACTTATTGAAGTCATGGGTGTCATATGTCATTGATGTCAACAGAAGCATATACTGAAGTCAGTAGTGGCGTTAGTTATTGATGTTATCACTGATGTCAAGGAACTATGATCAGAAACATCCACTATCTATATGGTGACACGACTGTCACATGTGATATCACTATCTTAAAGATGATCAAAGCAGTGATGACAACATCATCAGTAAAACAAACAATGAGTGAAGGAACTTGACCAAGATCTGCTCTTGCCCTCGACAGTTCAATAAGTTGTGGCCGGGAACAAAGGAAGGGCGGAGGGTGGTAACAGTTATAATGAGAGAAAATGGGATATCTCTCCTACCATTACTGGGAAAGTCATAAACAAAGCAAAGGCGACACTCTGGACGTCAGTGAATAAAACAACCAACCTGGACATCAGAGAGAGTGAGATATTTGCTAAGCAATAGGAAAACAGTGACAGGAAGGATAAAGAATTCATTATGGTCCAGAAATATAAATGATATATTAAAGTGACCATTTAAACTAAATTAGAAAGCAAGTCTGATGTTAGTGCAAGGCAGAGAAGCATATATCCAGGAAGCTGTTCAACAAGGCATAACACTAGAGACTGCAACATGAAGCTAAGATTGTTAACATAACACTAGAGACTGCAACATGAAGCTAAGATTGTTAACATAACACTAGAGACTGCAACATGAAGCTAAGATTGTTAACATAACAAAAATGGACTAAAAAGAATGACTGAAAAATATTAACTCAAACAAGTAATGGACCACTAAGAGATACACGAAAAACTTATAGAAAGTAGAAATGATGAAACAGAAACTTAAAGACAAAATGTGATGAACAGAAGAGATATGTATGATGACACTACTAAACACAAGAGTAATGTACCAGAGTAATGAAGATAACACCAAGACTGAGGTGTGTACGTGTACGCACGTATGTGTTATAACCAGTGTGTACGTATACGTGTGTGTTATAACCAGTGTGTATGTGTGTTATAACTAGTGTGTACGTGTACGTGTGTATTATAACCAGTGTGTACGTGTACGTGTGTGTTATAACCAGTGTGTATGTGTGTTATAACTAGTGTGTACGTGTGCGTGTCTGTTATAACCAGTGTATACGTGTACGTGTGCGTTATAACGAGTGTTTACGTAATGGGAGGGAGCTTTACCCTCGTGTGGCCCCAGCTCCTTACCCGGTTTAATGTCATATAGTTTCCTGAACTTTTTAATGGCAGTCGTGTTGTCTGTTGGGGTTTGTGAGCGTGTTTGACTGTTTGTTTGTTTGTGCGTGTGTGTGTGTGTGTGTGTGTGTGTGTGTGTGTACGTGTAGGAAGAGAGGAAAGTGATTGGTTCTCAGTGAATGTAGGTTTGCGGCAGGGGTGTGTGATGTCTCCATGGTTGTTTAATTTGTTTATGGATGGGGTTGTTAGGGAGGTAAATGCAAGAGTTTTGGAAAGAGGGGCAAGTATGAAGTCTGTTGGGGATGAGAGAGCTTGGGAAGTGAGTCAGTTGTTGTTCGCTGATGATACAGCGCTGGTGGCTGATTCATGTGAGAAACTGCAGAAGCTGGTGACTGAGTTTGGTAAAGTGTGTGGAAGAAGAAAGTTAAGAGTAAATGTGAATAAGAGCAAGGTTATTAGGTACAGTAGGGTTGAGGGTCAAGTCAATTGGGAGGTGAGTTTGAATGGAGAAAAACTGGAGGAAGTGAAGTGTTTTAGATATCTGGGAGTGGATCTGGCAGCGGATGGAACCATGGAAGCGGAAGTGGATCATAGGGTGGGGGAGGGGGCGAAAATTCTGGGGGCCTTGAAGAATGTGTGGAAGTCGAGAACATTATCTCGGAAAGCAAAAATGGGTATGTTTGAAGGAATAGTGGTTCCAACAATGTTGTATGGTTGCGAGGCGTGGGCTATGGATAGAGTTGTGCGCAGGAGGATGGATGTGCTGGAAATGAGATGTTTGAGGACAATGTGTGGTGTGAGGTGGTTTGATCGAGTGAGTAACGTAAGGGTAAGAGAGATGTGTGGAAATAAAAAGAGCGTGGTTGAGAGAGCAGAAGAGGGTGTTTTGAAGTGGTTTGGGCACATGGAGAGAATGAGTGAGGAAAGATTGACCAAGAGGATATATGTGTCGGAGGTGGAGGGAACGAGGAGAAGAGGGAGACCAAATTGGAGGTGGAAAGATGGAGTGAAAAAGATTTTGTGTGATCGGGGCCTGAACATGCAGGAGGGTGAAAGGAGGGCAAGGAATAGAGTGAATTGGAGCGATGTGGTATACCGGGGTTGACGTGCTGTCAGTGGATTGAATCAAGGCATGTGAAGCGTCTGGGGTAAACCATGGAAAGCTGTGTAGGTATGTATATTTGCGTGTGTGGACGTATGTATATACATGTGTATGGGGGGGGTTGGGCCATTTCTTTCGTCTGTTTCCTTACGCTACCTCGCAAACGCGGGAGACAGCGACAAAGTATAAAAAAAAAAAAAAAAATATATATATATATATATATATATATATATATATATATATATATATATATATATATATATATATATATATATATATTAAGAAAGTCATGTAAAACCTTTAGTACATATTCAGAACCCGGGTTAAAGTTCGTGTACCGTCACAACCTTCGAGTTAGGCATTGTTGTTATCTTCTTAGTCGATGAGCAGGAACGTCGGGAGGAAAAACGCTTTTGACTTTCGTCCAGCACAGAGGGTCTGAAGCAGAAGATCATGTCTTCTACTTCAAAGACAATTTGAGATGTAAAGAAAACTTGAGGACAAAGTCATTGCGCATGAATCGAAGAGTCTCTGGCTATTTAAAGTACATAGACCAGAAATGGTTTGAAAGCTGTTGAATGTAAGATCTTGAGAGATTACACGTAGATACAAAACATAAGTTGTAAATTGCTTGGACGTCAGTCCATTGATTGCTCAACTGATAGCATTGCCTGCTACCGTCCCAATAGACTCTGTCTTGCACCAGAACCGACAGAAGAAAAAAATCCATTGGTATGAACACTTTAGGAGAGACTTGTTCTACTGAGAAAACTTGAGTGTCCTGTATTTGGCCTTACGAAGAGAGTCATATTTGCTTCTCTTTATGTCTTTGGATCCAGTCACGAACGAAAGTCCTCATCGAAGTCAAGCCTTAAACATTGAGAAATGCGACTCTTGACTGCGAGAGTACGACCTTGTCGTCTGTAACCTGGCCTGACCAGACCTAACCAGGTAACTGCCAAATGATCAGTGGAAAAAATTACAACCAACGAGATTCGATCACAACCACCTTCTGAGGCTATCAAATAATAGTTCAAAATACAGTGTATCGTCTCATGGCGCTCCAACCTCAAACGATCATTACAGACTAACAAACTGTTCAGGGTCTTCCTTCCTGTTAGTAACCCTCCTTCAGGTATGTCTTCACCACCGGACACCCACAGATAATCTATAGATTTGTATGTCCTCTGGTTGACCTCTTCCTCAGTTGACGTGAGCTAAATGTTTGCTTTCGCATATCATGTAGAACCTGCGTCACTGGTAGCAAGGATGTGTGTCCGCAGTTTGTGATTCGTTGGGCGGTTTCCTGTTGGACTGAATCACAATAAGTTTATAAGTTGAGGGGAACTGGTCGGTTGGTCTGTAATTAAGAATTGTTCGCTTTTGTTGGTGGTGCGTTGCGGCAGGTTTGACTGCTCCAGTGTCGTGTGTAAAGACCATAATCACCGTAAACAACAGTAGTGACTCGTGTCGTGCGACAGAAACATTTCATGACCTTTGATGGTGTTTCACGTGTCATCACGTGCAGCTCAACTGGCACGAGCTGCCTATCGCACGTCCGCCCGACTGCTGGGGTCCGACCACGAGTCTTGTTGTGGTACGTGCGCGCATGCGGGCCTGGGTGTAGGCTCACCGGCGCGCCGGCTGTGGGGGCAGCGAGTCTCCTGGCCAGAGCCGAGGGTCGCGGATGGACTGAGCCTTCAGTGTTGCGCCAGCCATCGTCGATGATGGAGGAGGAGCTACGGTGTCCAGTGTGTGCGACCACCTTCACTGACCCGGTGCTCCTACCGTGCTTACACGCCTTGTGTTTAAAGTGTGCATGTAGTATACAGAAGGGCGTACAGGCCCTGCTAGCTGAGCAGCAGGCGGGGCCTCCGGGCCATGATCCTGACCCGCCTGACGGAGGCGCTGACAGCGACAAAGCCTCCGTGTATAGTGAGACAGACAGCGGAGTGGTAGTGGCCTCAAGGCCGACCTCGTACCTCAGTAGTCCTGAGACGACGGTGAACTGTGAGGGCGGTGGGAGCGACGGGCAGCAGCAGGGTCAGCAGCAACAGCAGCAACAGCAGCAGCAGCAGCAGCAGCAGGGGGTCCGCTGCCCCGTGTGTCTCAAGGTGTCAGCCTTGGGTCCCGGGGCGGCGGCTGACCTGCCCCGCTACACCGCCATGACCAGGATCATAGCCCGTCAGCGGGGCGACCCGGCCGTGGTGGCAGAGGGTGGCAACGCCATCCCCTGCAGCAGTAGTGGCACTCCTGCCACCCTGCCGCCCTGCCAGCTCTGTGAGGGCCCGCCGCGCCCCGCCACCACCGAGTGTCAGCAGTGCCAGGTCCTGTACTGCGGGCCCTGCCTCACCTCCTGCCACCCGCCCCGAGGGCCCCTAGCCACCCACACACTGGGCCCCGTTACTCCATTAGGGGGCCCTCCCGTCCCCGGGGGGGCCGAGGTGTGTGCGGCCCACGGGGAGCGGCCCACCCTCTACTGCCTGGTCTGCCGCTGGTCTGGGTGCTGGGAGTGTGGCCCGGGCCATTCCCAACACGACCTCCAGCCCTTGGATAACCTGGCCAAGACCCATAAGGTATGTTACACACACCACGTATCATGTCTCAGTGTCACATCCGCTAGCCCGTGTGTCCTAGGATCCTAGCATCTCAATCCTAGGGACAAAACCCTTGAATCCTAGGACCCCCAACCTGGGACAAAACCCTTGAATCCTAGGACCCCAACCCGGGACAAAACCCTTGAATCCTCGGACCCCCAACCCATGTATCCTAAGAACCCCCTACCTCTGTATGCAGGGACCCCAGCTTCTGTATCCTGGGACCCCTGATCCCTGTATCCGAAGACCTTGTACTTTAAATTGTCTTTTTTCACGGATTTAGTTCGAATTTTCCCGTGAAAGTTATGTCTTATTATTAAAGAACCGGATTTTCTTTATAGTCTCATAAGAAAAGATCCAGCAGCTCACTTGCTGATTGATAACACACAAAAACATGCAATAATTTTTCCTCTGTATAATGGCAATGCTGTATTTAGGGATTGCAGTGCTATGTTATGGGATGGCAGTGCTATATTGTGGGATGGCAGTGCTATATTATGGGATGGCAGTGCTATATTATAGGATGGCAGTGCTATATTATGGGATGGCAGTGCTATATTATAGGATGGCAGTGCTATATTATGGGATGACAGTGCTATATTATTGGGTGACAGTGCTATGTTATTTGATGGTAGTGCTGTGTTATTTGATGGGAGTGCAATGTTATGATATTCAAGTGAAATTAGGAATAGTGTGGTATATCATCACTGGGCAGTATACGTTCTCATCAAACTATATCGATTTCTTTTAATGTTTTCCTCAAGCAGATGGTAACAGATTAATCTACCAGTCCATAGAGGACTCAAGATTTATTTTGTCAACATTTACTGGCTGTTACATAATCATGCATCCGTACTGATATAGACCTTTGAAATTTGTTTCTTATAAATAATATACAAATGTAAAATTCTCAACCTTGTTTACAGTATGTTTGTTGTTTTGGAAGATTTGTTTGTGACATGTTTGTCATGGACGACCTTTTTACACAATGTGTCGTGGAAGACTTGTCTGGCCAGTGACGCATCGTCTTGTTGTCACATTCAGCCAACAAACAGCAATCGTGGCAACACTCGAACAACAAAAAACGTACCTTCTGAACGTTTTTGAAAACGTTTTCATAAGTTGACGATGAAATGTTCACTTCTTGTAGTGGCTAAAAACGTTTTCCGAGGTCAATTAGAGAAAATGGTTACCTCTCAATGTTGTTAAAAACGTCTTCACAAGTTAACAATGAAAACGTTTACTTCTCGATGTTGTTACAGAAACTGACGACTTGCAACGTTTTTTCTCGACGTTGTTGAGAACGTTTTCACAACTTAAGAACTGTAGACGTTTTCTCTACTTTTTTTTTTTGTTTAGATATTTACACAAGTTGACAACCGAAAGCGTTTTCTCTCGACGTAAACTTCTCGTCTGAACAAAATTTCTCCCTCGAGTCTCTTCTTTTTCATATCACTACACTTGTCAGGCGTGGGGTACGTTTTTCTGTATCTCAGAAGTGAAGGTTTTATATATAAGTGTGAAGAATGGGAGTAATTTAGCTGATTGGATGGAGGTGCGTCCTTAACATGAGCCACAGACCGTAGTGCCGGTCTTTTTCAAGGACGAGTGACGTGTGCTATCCTGCCGATAACAGAGGTCTGTTCTCTCAGGATGATTGCGTGTTATCCTACCAGAAAAATGTTGATATGTTTTAGTAGAACTACTGATATCTTAATGTACAATTGTTCATAACATGCAATCGTTGATATCCTGCCACAGAATGGTTGATATATAACTTATCTACACACATAACCCTCCCCATCTACACCTCCCACATCCATTACCTCCCCAGCCTCAGTACAAAGACATATCATCTTGAACACCGTCCAGCCACCAGTTGATTAATGTCCAGTAATTAATAAAATCTTTCCTTGAGGAGCCATATATACCGCCCAGCCACAGGCAGGATCCTTGCGCCTTCCTCAGGCGGGAAGTTGATTGATAGATGGTTGATGACGGGAAATAGAAGGGTAGTGAGGCAAGATAGATGGTTGATGACGGGAAATGGAAGGGTAGTGAGGCAAGATAGATGGTTGATGAAGGGAAATGGAAAGGTGGGGATAGAAGATAGATGGTTGATGAAGGGAAATGGAAAGGTGGGGAGAGAAGATAGACGGTTGATGGAGTGGAAATGGAAGGGTGGGGAGAGAAGATAGACGGTTGATGGTGGGGAAATGGAAGGGTGGGGAGAGAAGATAGAAGGTTGATGATGGAAAGTGAAGGGTTGGGTTACAATCTGAAGGAAACGTTCAGGTTACGAGGGATTGCTCAGTTACTTATGTTTTTACTTATTTGCTTACTTATTTACTTACCAGTTCTATTCCTAAGGTTATCCTTTGATATAAACGCTTCATTACTGCCTCATAAGAAATGAAGATAACTTATGAATGAAGATCACTTGCTGTTACTTTAATGATCATTCCCTTACCTTGTTATGGTGTGCAAAGAGGTTCTTCAATCTTATTCCATCTTGACTCCATTCTTAAGTGCTCTGTTCCTGTAATTTTCTTTCATTTCTATCATTGTTCTCATAAGATCAATGAATTAAGTTTCAGGTTATTCTTATTTATTATGTTTTTTTTATTATTCATTGATTCTTCGTGTAGAGGATGTATATGATGTGTAAGAGACAAGTCACTTCTAATGTATATGATGTGTAAGAGACAGGTCACTTCTGATGTATATGATGTGTAAGAGACAGGTCACGTCTAAGTATCCGTTTACATAGCCTCGACTTGTAATCTGAGTTAATTCATGGGTATTTATCTGTCTACATATCCGTGAGTTGTTTTCCCATCACACATCATATCGATTTATCAATCTTTTTATCTGTACATCTATCTGTACATCTATCTGTCTATCTTCTTATTTATCTCTCCAAGCTGCCAGAAGCATATCTTCACAACGTTTGAAAAGAAAATGTGCATCACAATGCCAGATGAAGGAGTGAAACTTGGCTATATCGCCCTGGTGACACGTTCCAAGTAGCCCCACCGGTCAATATACCACAGTGAGTCACATATTCGCCAAATACTCACTTGATATTCATTAACATAGTCATGCAGAAAATGTGAATGTTTTGTGGATGAATTTATCAATGAAAAAAAAGATAATTAAATGAGGCACTTTGATCAAACTGTTTACCAAATTAATGCAAATATTGTGAAGTGAACTACTCAACAAGAGATGGAATATCTGTATAAAGCTTTAGTTTAATATGCTGTGTATAATGAGGGGTATACTATACTATGTATAATGATGGATATACTTTGCATAATGATGGGTATATTAAATATAATGATAGGTATACTATGTATAATGATGTGCATGATATCTGTAATGAAATTTGTGCTGTGTATATATGTGTATGGTGAAGGATGATGTGTATAATGATGGAAATACTGTATACAAAGATAGAAATTCTATGTACAGTGATAGATATGCTATGTATAATATGTATACTTTGTATAATGATATGTATGCTATTCATATTGTTAGGTATTCTATATATGATGAAAATGTAAGTATTCATTGTTTTATTGAAATCAGGAACTAGATCTCAGACGAGGGAGCATGCCAGTCTGTATATGCATGAAATGTATGACGGGAAATGTATGCTGTTTATGAGGAAATGTGAGGACACACACACACACACACACACACACACACACACACACACACACAGCATCCCACAAGGGTACACACATCGGCCATGTGTATATTCCCCACATTCCCCTCACACCCACGTAGGCTGTTTCAAGAGCTCTTACAGACTGTGAGGTGTGGCTGAGACGGCTGGTGATGGTGACGAGACGGTTGTTGATAGTGAGGAGATGGCTGGTAATGTTGACGAGACGGAAGGAGATTGTGAAAGACAGGGAGTCCTGCGGTGATTATGTAGTGATGGTAGGATGACTGTGTTGACTGATGATTGTTGGTGAGGTGACTGTAATGTGTTGGTGGAGAGATTTGTTTGCTGGTGAGTTGATCATGCTTCACTGTTGGTGAGTGATTGTACTGTTTTGATGGAGAGGTTTTAGCGAGGTGATCATGAAGTCGGTGAAGAGACTGTTTGTATTTGTGAATTATTATGGTGACTTAGGGGTTGTCATTGTTGAAGAAATGACCGTTCAATTGCTGAAGAAGTGATAGACCCTGTGTTTTGCTTCTTAGTGAGATTTTGTAATCCTTGTGTATACTTGTTGCTTTTGTGTTGACTCGTAAAGTGTTGTATTTGCATTGGTTTGGAGATGAAACGGAAGTGTTGCTGATGAATACTGTTTTATTTTCTTAAATTATAGTAAATTTTGTATGTCGGGAAGTGAACAATAATGTTCTGGTTATAGTGGAATCGTTGTACTGTTTGGTGAGATGGTGAGAAGGTTGCTCTGGATGATATTCTGGGCCTTCCAGGATCCAGCGGTCCCAGGATCGTGTCCTCAACACAGTTTCTTATATAAGAAAATAATAATGATAATAATGATAGTAAAGAGATCTCTCACCACTCCATGTATTGTTCGCTTCTTGGCAATATTTTATCTTTTTGTCAACAATGTGGACAGCAAGAACTCTCTCAGTCTTGAAGTATCTACACTTGTTCCTCAATGACTTCCTCAACTTGCCACTATATTTATTTTCTCATTTCTTGAACTCCAGGAGTTTCTTTTGGCCTTTGGAATATAAAGATTCTCAACTATTTTCAGTTATGAGGTGAAAAATATCTTTCACAATTGCTTCCTGACGGCGTTCACGAGACTGCTCAATTTTTTCCTTTTGTCCTTTGGAATGGGTCCATTGGTTTAGTCTGGCCACGGCCCCACAAGCAATGAATGTCCACCGGATAAAGACTTAATTTTTTTCCCAAGGTTTGATGAAAGGTCTGTTATGGAGGGTTTGATGTGTTTTCTGTGGTGACAGTTTAGCAGTGTGGTGGAGCGGTGGTGTGGTAGGAGTATAGTTCGGTGGTGAAGATAGTTGAGTACACTGGTGGGTATTGTGTAGTGTAGAAAACTGTATGTATGTATGTAAGTATTTGTTGCTCTGTTATAAGTGTGACTGTTGCGATGGTGAAGGATTTTGATGTAGATGACATGGAATGTTACGGTTCTTGACCCTTTGAGCAGGATGGTACGATTCTTGAGCACGACGGCACGACCCTTTGGTATGATGGCCTGGCCAGACCATCATACCCAAGAGTCGTACCGTTGTACTCAAGGGAATGATATTGGTTAGAAACACACCTGGAGTATACCTAAAGTAGTTTTCGGGTCTCTACCAGCCAGGCTGCTGAGTTTGGTCGTTGGTCGACCAAACTATTGGAAGCTGCCCACTTAACAACCAGAGCCTTGCTGATTTGGTGCACTTTGTAAACACTTCTATGTGAAGAGTGGTCAAGTGACTCATCCATTACATGCATAAGGTTACTATTGTACTTGTTCAAACAGTGACGTAAGGGGTGGGGAAAATATTGGTAGGGTTGTTAATGTTGTGAGGAAAGGGTTGTGGTGGAGAGTGCGTGACCATGTGTGGGGAACTGTGGGAAATGATTAGACCAAGTCGATCATATAGTCATTGGCTTTGACCAGAGATGATTTAGGTGTGGTGTGATGAGGTAGGTACGTAAAATGGCATCCAATATATGCTGTTTTGACTGCATTCCTGCGTCAAATATATTGTTGCGTCAGGTACATTCCTTTGTCGAATATATAGTTCATTCGAATGCATTCTTGTGTCAGCTTCAGTACTTTGTTAGATGAAATGCTATATAAAGACTGTGTTGAATAAAGTGTGCTGTTAAATACAGTATCGTCGAATAGATCCTGTGTCGAATGGAATGGTCTGTTTAATATGATAGCTTCCTGAATGGACTTGTGTCCAGTGCTAATTGTCAAATAAAGATTTGTGTCGAATTCAGCACTGTATCTCGATAGTTGTGTCGAATACAATACTGTATCACATAGAGTACTGTCATTTAATAAGGGCTTCCATCGTACAATGGAACTAAGTCACACATGCAGGAGTGAGAGTGTTGTAGTACACTACTGTAGTGTTCTTTCAGTTCAGTTGATTTATTGATTACAATATTTACACAACAAAGTCTCTTGTACTACTAATTGTCGTATTTTGTCAATGATTATTTGTAACATATAATTATGTTGTTGCATAGCTGTTGCAGTGTTATATTTATATACCTTGAGTATGAAATCACCTTCTCTCCCAAGAACACACGCAACACATCTCAAGTATTTTGTGTTTCATTTTTATGGTTCAGTTGAGAGTGTGTTGTTCTTTCCAGACGTTTGCTGTTATTTTCATGTACCCTCCACGTAGTCACCTTAGGTGCCAAGGTCACCCCTTGGGGCACAGGCTCACTTATGGCCTGAGTTGCTAGAGGCAGTTCCTAGAGTGTAGACTCACCTGTGTTATGAAGTACCACACACCAGTATTTATGGTGCAGGCTCGCCTGTCAGTAAGGCGCAGGCTCGTCTGCCAGCAAGGTGCAGGCTCACTCACCTACGCAAGGAAGCCTCACTGTATATAAGCCAAAAACACCAATATTAGCACGACCTGGTTTGACGTTGTGTGCACAAGTTTCTATCTTCAGTTGGAGAAACAATTAAGTGCTTTTGGTAAATGGCGAGGTGGAGGCGAGTGCCCGAGTTTACGGTCTGTTTACACTCATGTGCCTCAAAGGCCGGGGTAAGGAGCTTTGGTGTTTACATCACCTCAGCTGTCGGAGCCGTACGACCCCGCCAGGTATTTGTCCAGGAACAGGCGAGGCACAGGCGTCATCCTGTAATATTTACTCTTCGTGACGCGCAACACGGGAGCCCAGAGACCCTTTGCGCCAACCCATTAGGCTAGTAAGGGGTAGGGGGTGTTTGGTGTATAGCTTAATAGTAGTGATGATTGTTGTGGTCCCTGTTGGTCCAGCTTTACCATGAGTCTGCTTACTCTAGCACTGACCTGGTGGTCATCAGCGACCTCAGAGGTGACTGGCCTGTCTCAGCCAAGAGGACATGCCTCTGTCTGGGGACTCATCCAGAATGTGACGCTGGCTGGTCTAGTGTCACCCACGTGGTGCAGGTAGAACAGCGGGAAAGACTGGTGGATCGAGTCCTGTGAACCAGGCAACATACTGGACCATTATTTACCCGTGAGTCATTCACTCAGGTAGCCCTCTAAACTAACCACTTTCCTTACCATCTCACGACTTGCAGTGAGACCGAAATTCCTCTAATCGCAACATAAGAACCTCGACCTTAGCAGGACGGGATCAGAGGCCCATTCAGCACAACCCGGACTCCCGTCTGAGGGTCCGCCGGACTGGGGTAGACTCTGAGTGTTTTCTGAGCAAACAGAGGGAGAGTTATGTATGGTTATTGTAGTGCGGGTCAGCGGGATTATGACGCGGGAAGAATGGCCAGCTGACGAGACTTATATTGGAATATTCAACGAGACGAAATTGGAGTAGTTGTCGAGACGAGACAGAGAATATTTGACGAGAGAAAATTGGAATATTTGACGATACAGTGTTGGAATATTTAACGAGACAAAAACTGAGTATTTGGTGGAACAGAACTGGAATATTTGAAGAGACGAAATGGCAATATTTGACGAGAGAATCTATAATGATTGCCGATAAGAAGAGGAATGATTGAGTATAAGAAACTGGAATACTTGACAAGATAAAATTAGAATATTTGAGGAGAGGAAATAGGAATATTTACGAAAACCTGATGGAACATGAAAGAAAAATATAAATGGCATCTAAATTACAGCTATGATGAACCAACGGATTTCTTGTAAATCCAGATAACAAAGACATTATTTTATACTGGAAGTTTGCTGGCCAATTTCTTTGTGTTTAGAGTTGAGCATTTGGCTCAGTGTGCAGTAGTTCTCGAGAAATACCCGGATCACGGTAAGATAGACACATGGCATAGTCTGTACTACAGACGGGTAAGGAATATGGAAAGTAAGCTGAGGTGTGGTAATGTAAAGCTCTAGAGGTAGAGTGTGGTAGAGAACGTAGAGCTGTGATTGTAAGGTATGCAGAACTGTAGTATTAAACTAAAACTGTGGTAGAAAACGTAGAGCTATGGTTGTGGTGTAAAGCTGTAGCAGAACAGAGTGTAGAGCTATGGTATTAGAGAACGTGAGGCTGTGGGAGTAGAGAACGTAGAACTGTAGTTTTAGAAACAAGCTGTGGTAGAAGAGAACATAGAACTGTGGTAGAGAACGTAGAATTGCTGTGGTAGATAACGTGAAGCTGTGGTGACAGAGAACGTAGGTAGTAAAGAACATAGAACTCCTGCTAATGGAAGAAGATATTAAAAGGAGTTAAACCACAGGAGGAGGAGGAAGGGGAGTTTCATCCCTGGAGGAAAGGGAATAAAGCCCTGCAGAAACGGGGATGAAACCCTGGAGGAAAATGGTTAAAACCTCTGAAGGAGGAGATATTAAACCCTTGGAGGAAAAGGAATCAAACCCCTAGAGGAAGGGGAATTAAACCTCTGGAGGAAAGGGAACAAAATCCCTGGAGGAAAAAGTGGTTGACATAGAGGCGATATCATTATACAGAAAATTTATGGGTTTGTGTTTCTTTTTCATCAGTATTTACATAAGGATTTGTTGGAGGGAGGAAGTGTTGGAAGGAGTGAGTGTTGGAAAACTAGACTGTTGGAGGATAGAACTGTTGGCGGACAGGAGCGTTTAGGGAGAGAGAGAGAGAGAGAGAGAGAGAGAGAGAGAGAGAGAGAGAGAGAGAGAGAGGGTGTTCGATGGCTGGACGTTTGTAGGGGGCGTGTTGGAGAGCGGTACCGTTGGAGGGAAGAAGAGAGATTGTTGGAAAGAAGGACTGTAGGAGGGCAGGAGTGGTGGACAGTGTGACCGTCGGAGGGCATGTGGGCACTGGAGCCACCATCGCCACCACAGCTCGAGGATCGGCCCCTCACACGCTTCCCTCCGCCTTGTTTACCTTTGTGTTTGGAATTTGTCTTCAGTTAACCCATGATTTTGTTTACAATTCTATATTTTCTGGACACGTCGCAATGTTTTACACGATTTTTTACGGTTCCTTTCAGAAACCACAACTTCATTAAAGAATTCATCAAACTGATATGTAAATTTTTCGTTTCAAATATTAGTATCTCCTGTGGATATTATTAATAGCCATGCCTTCTTAAATATTGGTTACGAACTTTAAAGGAAAAGTCTAAAGCAACTGATCACCACAACTGAACATAACCTCACCCCCAGCTAACCCTCACATCACCACAACTGTAGTGTATCCTACCCTTCATGTTAACATCAATTCTACTCACAGTTACCTCCTGTCCTAACCTTCCAGCAGCTCTGTCTCATCCACGCACCACTCCACCCTCCACCCACCCACACCCCAGCCTCCACCCACCACCAGCCTGCGGCCTACAGCCGCACTAGGCCTCCTGATCACCCACCCAGGCAATAAAGGGGCTGATCTGGGGGTCCCCCACCCCAACGATGACTCATTCCAGCCTCCCCTGGAGTACCCCAGGTTGGGAGGGAGAGTCTAGCCTCCCCCTGGAGTACCCCTGGGATGGAGGGTCCTGCCTCCCCCTGGTGTACTCCAGGGAGGGAGGGGCGGAAAGCCTATAGAGAGGGAGGGCAGGAGGGGAGATGGTAAGTGGGAGAGGATAATATACAAGGAATGGATATGGGTTAGAAGTGACGTAAGCGAATGGTATAGTCTGTGGGGAACTTGGTTTATGAGACGATAACTCACAAGTGTTGTGACCTAAAATATAACTCACGAATCGTGTGACGCAAGTTTATAAGTACTTAGGAGAATATTTAAACTAAATCATGATAAAAAAAAAAAAAGATCCTGTCTGGACGGAGAGAGTACTTGTCCCCCAACACTAGGATCAGAAAGCCGAGGATCCAGATACAACCATATCTTCTACGTAATCTGAATGCCTCGGGTGACGCCAACGGTGTATGACAGTGAAGTAATAAACGATGCCAGGAGATGTGTGGTACGGATCACTGCTCACCCTTCGTTCGCCTCCCCTACCCACTACATAATTGCCTGTGTATTGTATATCAAAAAGATTTAGCGACTGGAATTCCACCTACAGTGTGGAGTTTTCGAAGTCTGTGTTAACAAAACTGCAAGACCGACTCTCTACTCCAATTGCTAGACTGAGAGGAAGGATACAGCTTCAAGCTTGAAACTCCAAGTTGTAGCGAAGCTTGGTTCTGGACGAGTGGCGCAGCAGCTAAGCTGGAACGGTGGAAGCGACGGGAAAGCAGAGGTAATTAAAACTGTAATCAAAACATTCGAAATTGGACTGAATACCGTGTACGGGCTTCCAGCCCCGAGTGTTGGAGGGATAGCCTCAAACCATCCGGGGATAGTGGTCAGGGATGTACTAGTCGGGGAGGATAGTTGGCCGGGGATGTGCAGCAGACCATTCGGAAGGGACAGTCGGCCTGGGATCAGAGCAACAAGAGCAAGATTAGCAGAGGAGGGCAACAGACCAGCTTTACCTACAAGTCTGGTGTTGAAACCTGCAGCTTTAGCAGCTGGTCTGGTGTTTACAGTCAGTCGCAAGGGAAGAGAGGCAGCAGACCAGCTGTAGGTGGCGGTCTTGTGTTTACAGCCACGTTCAGGGGACGGGAGGGAAACACGAGTGGTCCCCGCGTGCATCATGCCCACCTCAGGGGACACCAACGTTTACACTGCTGCAAGCTGAGAGTGACAGCCCCCATGGTGAGTCCTACACCCTCTGTCTCCTCCATTATAGCCGATGACAGCCCAGGCTAGGGGAGGCTCTTACCCAGCTAGGTTAACTAAACTTCAGAAAGTAAAACGCTTTTTTAGGGTATTATAGATGCTGTAACGTGGAGAACTGTCTGAAAATAACAAATGATGTGGAACTTTTATGGCATTGCAAAAGTGTTTTTGTTATTTGTTATCATCAATCACTGGCATCGGTCTCGAGCAGTCAATCACTTGTGTTCCTGGAGTCTTTAAGTCTTCTTTTTATCTCTCAACCTTAACCAGTGGTATCAAAAGCTGGTCGTCAACCACTGGCGAGTTACGTGAAGTCTTGGAGTTCTTCTTGGGCAATGTCGCAACCCAGAGTTCGCTGGTGCAATAAATCCTGATAAAGATCGGTGGTTTATTTTCACAAGAGTAATTTAGCGTGTGTGAAGAAGCGAGGGTGTCTCTGGCAGGACGATCAGAAGTCACTCCTCCTGATCCTGAAGATGTTGACCAAGGATTAGGTCCTCGTCCAACCGCAGGAGGCGTCCAGGTTCCATCACATTCCTAAGCAGTCCGCGGCACTTTGCTTGTCTGTGATAGTCTGTGGCAGGAGAGTCGGTCTCTCCTGCCAGTGTCTGAGCACGACCATCGACCACGACGCTGCCACCCTTGTGTATGAGGACCTGACCCGCCAGGCTATCATATTCCAAGGGTCGTATGGTCGTATTCAAGAGTCGTGCCGACATGCTCAAGAGTCGTGTCGTCAAGCACAAGTTCAGAAGGTTGAAATTACAGAGATAAACTAGGTGACATAGTTTCCATTTTTCATAATTTTGAATTATCATGACCACCATGCGTGCATATAGATTATTACTGTGATCACGCTTGCATATAAATGAGAAAAATGTATAGGATGATTGTTTTGTATCAACGTTTTCAGTTATCAAATCATATGTATCGTACTACATATTGTACTACATATTCACACAGAGGGTGGCGCTCTCAAGCCTTATACCTCCCACTGCTGTGGACCTTGAAAATCCTATTAACGAAGGAGTTCACTTATTCGAAGCCTTATGAGCTCCCCGAGTGAAGCCTTATTAAGAGGTGTATTGATGTTCCATAAACTGCGTCTTGAACGTGTTGATAAAGCCTTAGGGAATGGATGATATAGCAGGCATCACGACCAGAGGTATCGTGCAGGAGAGCAAGACATAACCATGATGCACACTACAGGACATTTTCTTCACTTGCACCTGTAATGCATCTGTCATATACCTGTAATGCATCTGTCATGCACCTGTAACGCATCTGTCATGCACCTGTAACGCATCTGTCATGCACCTGTAATGCATCTGTCATGCACCTGTAATGGGATGCTGTTGTTTCGGGTATATGAGTTTTCTGTCAAGTGGTGTTGTGTTGTGAGTTATGTGACGTTGTGAGGGAAATACATCCAGAGGAAGGATTAGTTTAACTCAACAAGATAACACTAAGACGACAGAGAGATCGGTAGTTGGAAGGATTAGGAAGCTTTTGTTGAAGTCGCAGGAACTACATGTTAGGCCAGACCATACACAAAAGACAATGTTTCCTGTAGCAAGTTTACAGAGAGAGAGAGAGAGAGAGAGAGAGAGAGAGAGAGAGAGAGAGAGAGAGAGAGAGAGAGGATGTCTCGTCATTTTAAGCCCGACATTATTCTTTCATATTTTCATTTCAGAGGTGAAACAGTGCAAAGCAGAATTCAGTTTTCTGTAACTTTGGCAGACAACACACACACACACACACACACACACACACACACACACACACACACACACACACACACACACACACACACACTTGTATGGACCATCCTCTTTAAAAACACAACTGTGAGTACACAGTGAAGCCGCGAATCATTAAATGGACTTGCACTTCCCCAGTGTGACACTCACGACTTGGTAACTCTGGCAACAACAACAACAAGGCCTCCAGAGAAGCACTTGAGTCAATAAGATCAGAAAGTAAAAATCTCTTTGTCGGTCGAGTTAAGCTTAACACTTACCTCCTGTGTACAGATAACGTCTTGGAAGAAAAGTTTGTATCATCTTAAACAATTAGTAGAGTTAATTTAGATAAATTACCATGTTGATACCTTAATGGATAAAGTTTTTATATGTAATTATTGTTAGACAAACATACTAACTACTTCCCTTGAAGATTTTCTTCAGAGTTTTGCCCCAAACTTCAGATATTAAAACCATTTAGGCTGTTTAGACCAAACCTAATGGAGCGTCCACGGTGGGGGATTTGACACCCCCCCCCCCCCCGGAGCCTTGATCGTCTTCAGCCTCTTCCTTTATAAATATACAGAAGCCTGTAATGGGCGACCATATAGCAGACCAGCAGCTGACACTACCATGACTAGCGCCACAACTGTCAGCAACCATACGCCATCCCTGCTGCTGCTGCTGACATGCGCCATCGTAGGTGTGGGAGACGCTGTTCCTCACAGTTCAGTGATCGAATTAGATCCACAAGTGTTGTGCTACATCAATATTTCCTCCCCACACACACAACTCTTACGACCCCATCCCTAGGTCCACCATCCCCAACGACTCCCACCACCCCAGCCTCAGGTCGTCCACTCCTCACTACGACCCCCGCTACTGAATCCCTGGGTCGTCCAGCCCTCAGTTACGACCCTAATCCCTTATTGTGCCTCCCCCACCCCTGGTGCTCACCCCTCCGCCTGCTCTTTTGATTCTCCCATATCAATATTGCTCTTATCCAGAGCCTCCCATTGGTCACTATTATAGCAAATTCCATCCTATCTACTCTCCTATTGGTCTTTATAGTGAATCTTCGTTCTATTGGTCACTATATTCCTGTACACTGACAAGGTTTACCAGGTTCCTCTACTACGGTATTCCTTAGATTCCCCTACACTAATGGTTTGTAAGTTCCTCTACACTGATGGTCCGTAAGTTCCTCAACATTGGGAGGGTTTGGTAGGCTTCATGTGAACCATGATACTGACGCGTGGCCTTCATACCAATCATCATTCCTGTTACCCACCAACTGTTGTTTCCTTCACATCCACGTTCCTCTCAAGTGACTAGTTCCATCACGTCCAGTGTACCTACGTACGTACATCTCAACCTTGAGGTTCCCCTTCCAAAGTCTACCATGAATGCATTTTTGATTGATGAAATGTTTTATTTATGTTTAATACAATTCATCTTTAACAAAAGAAATAAAAATCCATTTTCTCTGTGCCCCTCAGCCCGGCCGTGCGTCCCCTCGCCACATGTGTGACGCCCCAGGGAGCACGTGAGGCGGGGGTGCGTAGGGGAGGGGCGGCCAGAGGGGAGAAACTTGGTCCTCTCCCCTCGGGAGTATGATGGAACTGCACACACAGAGAATATGATGAAAACATGATCAAAGTTTTATTGAGTGTGAGGGCCTCCTGCAGCGGCAGCCGAGGTGTTTAGACTCTACCACCATTACTGTTGTTACTGGAGGGCAGGTTGACCCATAGCCTGGTGCAAGAGCCTTCTCCAGCGCCAAGGCATTCAACCTATTCCGTTGTTGTTGAATAGCATGTCACCCCATGCCCTGAGGTTATCTTGGGTCTGATATATGAGAAGTGTGCTACATTTATTACACAGCTGCATTAGCTAACGACAGCCCAGGGTTGCGCACCCTAATTAGACAGAGAACTTGTCCCCTTCTCTTCCTTTTTCGTTTCCACAATCATTTATTACATTCAATCCCTCCACTCCCTAACTCCCAGTACTAAGTTATCTTTACCTCCCACTTCCAGCTTCCCTTCGTTTTCAAATCAAATTTTTCACCTGGCCCCCCTCGTCCCTCCTTCCATAAATCGTGAACGAAATCCAGAAATTTAGGGATGTTCTTCGTCTTGGATTCCTCGGCTGGCGTTCCGTGTTCCTTCCCTGAGTCACCTTTGTTTGTGGAGTGGCGGAGAGAGGCAGGGAGAGTCCCGGGGAGAGGAAGGGAGAGTGAAGAGAGACGGGGGGAGAGGAGGTCGCCGGTGGCCGGAGGTTCGCGAGTGGCGGAGAAAAACGCCTCTCACAAGACCTCTCACCCGCTACACTAATGTAGGTCTTACGTGAGAGGAAATTTTGTTTTCTTCAAATGTTATGGTAGATCTGCAGGGGTCGAGCAGGTCTTTTTCTTTAATGTTTCTGGGTTTAATTTCCCGTCGTTGTTGTGATAAAAGGTGGAGATGATATTTGGTAGAGGTTTGTGCTATGGTTCCTGCAAGCAGAAACTTCAAGACTTATAAGTTATTCGTCTGTATATTTTGGCCTTTGATCTGTTACACTCACACGATTTAAAGCTGGACGTTTGCTATTGGTGGTTTCATACATATATATATATATATATATATGCGTGTGTGTGTGTATGTGTTTCATTTCTGTGACTTCTGTTTGTGTTTTCTAAATGTTTGCCACAAATCTATAGATTTATAACAAAATGCAAAATTTCAAGTTTATAGAAAGTCTGATAGATAGAGAGAAGCCAGTAGATGTTGTCACGTTCTTGAAGGCTGCAGCAGGGAACGGACCGACCGTATATCGTCGTGCATTAAGTCAGTATGTTATATCGTCGTGCATTAAATCTGTGTTGCCGGCAGAGAGACTGCACTGTAGGGCTGCGAGTGAAGCTTTACCCTGCAGCAATGAACGACTGGTCATAAGCAAACTTAATTTACATATCTATAGAAGATGTATGTCCAACCCCGTGAAAGATAGAGTCCCAGATGGCAGTGTTGTGAACGCGTGCATAATGAGTTATGTAAAGCATCTCAACTTTATACCTTGTTCTTCTGTATGTATCATATTGTATTATTCTATATCTTCCACGCTTTAATCTCAGTATGCATATCCATTGCTCGTGCATATGACTGAACACAGTACATTATGAGTGAACACTGTACAGCATGACTGAACACAGTACAGTATGAGTGAACACTGTACAGCATGACTGAACACAGTATAGTATGAGTGAACACTGTGAGTAAAACAATTCATTTAGAGTATCAAAGAACAGAACATTTTATATTCCCAGAGCCGAGTGAACTATACCCCTTCAGCTCTGCCAAATTGGGCTCTTTTTCCCGCTTGCAAATCATATTAGCATTTGCTAATGAATCTTCCACTCTTCCTAAGCCTTAAATCTATTACCATAATTATGCTCCTTCCTCCAACAACAACCCCCCCAACCCCACACCAGACATAATCATCGGTCCCTCAAAGCTATTATTGTCAGCCTTAATATCACCATCACCCAAACATCGTGGCCGTCACCACCAGCCTGGTCACAAATCTTGCCTCTCATTGTATGTGTCATCATCTCTACCTAGATGGCACGACCATCATTATCACCGTCTCACTATCACAGTTTTCATCATCATCACTATCATTATTACTGTTTTCACTCCTATAACTCTCCTTTTCATTGTCTTCTTTATAATCACAATCATTATCACCATCAGGTTGTGACAGGTACGAAGCCCCGTGGGTCGCCGGGCTGGAGACCATGTCGTCAGCAGGCCGCCAGCCACACACACAAACAGCCTGATTGTTGGCTGTTGGTGCACTGCTTTCTCTGGTTATTCCATGACCTATACTATCACCTTCACTACCAACACTATTCTCACTTTTATTGTAACTCTTCCTCACTATCGTCACACCGTAAGTAATGCCTCTAATTGTCTCTTTTACACACCTCAATATTATACACCAATATTGTCTCTCACACCGGCAGTCATTAATAATTCCTCGTGATTATGTCATAACATTACTGCTACATCAATAATTCACATTTCTCACAAGCAGCACTCTAATGTGAGGGCAACATAGCAGTTAAAGAAGTACTGGATGGGTTTCAGACATCATATCTTGTTGATGTATATCCCGTACTAGATTATAGATAATGATATATTTTCCCTTTCAACAGTTTCTTGTTCGTTATTGTGTTTAGTATATTATGATGAAGGTCTCGGGAAGACGTAGTATACTGCAAATTTAGTGAAATAAGACGTATAGAAATAAGAGAATATTGTGCCAACGAAGAAGTGAATGTAGAAAGTCAGCTTGAGGACTGTTGCAGAGAAACACTTCTTCCCAACAATTTATTTTCCTTCCCTTTTTTCTTCGTGGGGGAGACTTGCCAGAATAGCTGCTAGAGAAAAATGGAGAATAGAACTCGCCACTTCAATTTCCATTCGGTATAGCCAACCCCACGACCACCAATATAGCTTCAAAGAGTATTCAATAAATACAGTAGAGAGGGGTTCAGCTCCACAGTTCCCAGACAAAATAAAATCGAATCATCGCCAAATTTTGTCATGGGGAAAAATGGAAATATGGCGTTCAATCACTCTTTGCTTTCTTTACGTATAAAACACTCGCCACGTATTTAATGATGTATCCTGAAATGATCCGTGGCTCGTTTTATACGCAAAGGATTCAGTTTCATTATAAAGGTTGGGCCGTCAGGACACCATAAGCCGTGCAACTGAATTCTGTATCGGATCTTCTTTGTAGGAAAACATCAGGTGTACCGTATGGTGGTACCTTACCCTACCAGGAAATCAGATGAAAATGAAAACTGAAAACGTGATCAGAACGATCAATCCTTTCCGCACAATGATGCGACCTTTGGGTATGATAAAATAACTTTTGACATGAACTTCCTCAAGGGTCGTACCGTCTGTTACAAGGTTCGTACCGTCTATTACAAGGGTCGTACCGTCTCTTACAAGGGTCGTACCGTCTAATACAAAGGTCGTACCGTCTTGTACAAGGGTCGTACCGTCTGGTACAGGGGTCGTACCGTTCTCCTTAAGGGTCTTGGCGTTATGTTCAAGGGGATGAAATAGTGGAAATGCAGTATTTCCCATCCAGTCACCTCCCGCGAGGCTCCAGGACTAACAACTGCAGCTTATGTCAACAAAACTGACAACGATACCCACACAGGAAATGCAGCAACCCCCCTCCCCCCCTCCAGTCTACTAGCAGCACTACCTCTGCCTCACTATAACTTAACTGTGCCTTCCTTCAGTTCACTGCAACTTGCCTGTACCGCTCCCCAGCTCACACTAGGGGGTAGGTCCACGTCACACTAATAGAGGAAGACTTGCCTGACTCTAACACTCAAGGTTACCGTCATCTTATTGGCTGGTGTTGGGAAAGTAAGATCATTAAGGCTCGCCATTTTACCTTTTGAAGTTCCACCTTTGAGTATGAATTTGAATAATTTCCATGCATTTTTTATGGAGTTTCGTGGGAAGCTTTTGAGCGTCGGGTATCCAGAATAATGTCATGGGAAGTAGACTGTTCCTTCATTCATATACAGTCGCCACGGATTTTTAAGCTTTGATATTCACAATGAATCAGATATTTTCTAATTCACTTGTCTTTCTTGTTTATATTGCTTTTTTCCAATAATTTCATTCCCGCTTCAGTCTATGATATCTCAGAATGACGGCATATTATTCAGCAGAGGACGTCATGCGTCAGGAGAAGCAAGTAGGAGTTTGGTCAATGGGAAGATTAACGAACCAGCCAGAATATTCAATGAAGGATAGAGAGGGTCTAGCGCTGCGTTGAAGGGGCGTTCGGTTCGAGTCTGGATGAAAGGTCATTTTAAACTCGGGGGAAATGTCAGCCCGGGAGCTGCTGGTCCTGGCGTAATGCTGACGCTCTGCTTGTTTAGGGAGGGAAAGAGATGGACTTAAGGTTGACGCATGTTGATCAGGACGACGTTGAATAATCCTAAAAGCGTGTCAATAGAAGGAAGAGAACAGTCGATGAAAAAGGAAAAATCAGTGTAAAACAAACGGAAGTCATTACAGAATCCAGGGAAATGTTAAGTATTGGAAATGAAGCCGTAGAAAAAGGGAAGATCACCCCAGGAGTGAGAGAGCCGCTGGCTGAGAGAGGAGAAAACTGTATCATGATGAGGGGAGGAGTTACGACTGTGGCGAGGGGGCAGAGGAGAGCTGGACTGAGGCGAGAGTGTCGGTAGAACCAGGAGGGTTGTGTGGCAAGGAGAACCAGGGATAGAACTAGGAGGGTTGTGTGGCAAGGAGAACCAGGGATAGAACTAGGAGGGTTGTATGGCAAGGAGAACCAATAGAGCACGAAGAGTGTTTACAAAGACAAAAGATTACCACACTCATCGTCCCAACTCCACATATCATAGATAATTCGTAGCCAGATCTCAGTGATTGCTGGTGGATGTCAGTCAAGTTCTCTTCTTAGTTGTCTTCCAGGAACATATGATGACAGTGGTCATTTCTGCTTGACAGTGATTTGACATGAATTCACATAGATAGATGATAGCCATCAAATTGTAGATAAAGACGTTAATGTTAATGTTTCATTCACTTGGAGGTTATAACTGATAATTACAACTCTTACTATAAGCAGCACAACGAAGCGGAAGATGATTTCTTCTCTCTCTCTCTCTCTCTCTCTCTCTCTCTCTCTCTCTCTCTCTCTCTCTCTCTCTCTCTCTCTCTCTCTCTCTCTCTCTCTCTCTCTCTCTCTCTCTCTCCGGAAGGTATGAGAATCTTTATCTTGGTGAGTTATACGTAACACCTCGCTGCTCCACAAGTTTAGATAAGATATTTCTGCACATTCATTTCCAAGGCTCAGATATTTATTCAATAGCTGCATCTGCTGGACCAAGATGTATGTTGAGAATTATATGAGAAATGTTGTTACAGGAACTTAAAGATTTTGTGATATAAGGATAAGGAAACGAGAGTATGTAGGGGAGATAGTAAGTACTTGAGAAAGGAAAAAATATTGGTTTCTTACAAACTTCATAAAGGCTTTAGACGCACATAATCCTGCATTCAAAGATGATGGCTAACAGTGTAAGACGCTGGATTTCTTTGCCTCTAACAAGCACATCACAGGGAGGAATGACTGATCCAAGCAAGGCTAGAGCCTCAATCGTATAAGTTCGTGACGTATATAAAAAGAAATATGAATACGTTATGTCAAGGAATAGTGACTGATATATCTTACACACATCTCTCTATGTTAAGTGATGCCATTAAGAAAGATTTATCCAAGTTTCAAGTGTATTATTACGTTAAACTGAGAATGTAGACGTCGGGCTGTACACAAAGAAGAGAGAAGACATGCTAGTGGTACGCTGCTCAGGAAGGTTGGGCACTGCTACATTAACATAATGTTCACTGTGGAAAAATATCTAGTCTTTCGCTACGAAAGAAAAGCAGAAATCAGTTTGCTTACTGAGCACAAGACGGAAACAGGAAGGTTTATAACCCATGGGAGTTGCCTCGATGATGCAGAAACAATGATGTGGGATGACCTCCTCTTGGCAGATCACATCACAGGAACGATCAGATCTACAACGATGATTGGTTGAGTATTGAGAACTTTCAAAACGAGAGAAAATTAGACCCATTCATGTCAGTATGTAAAACACTTGTTCTCTCCCATCTGGCACACTGGTGTTTGCTGACACCACCACCCACGGCTGGAGATACGGCTGAGCTAGGAAATGAATTACAGTGGCAGGCGTAAAGCCCCACATTTGTGCTCATTAGAACGTAGACGCGAGACGTTCGTGATATACAGAATGGAGACCAGCAGCAACAAACAAGCTGGTAGACACGGCCCGCACTGGAGAAGCTTGGCCGTACTGAACTGCAGGGGTAGAAGAAAGCCCGCGACATCAGTGTAAGGTTTAGATAAGTTGTCAGTTGTAGTTGTCAGTGTCCTTTGACATTAGCTGTGGTATTTAGAACTTCCATACTGACTTATTTATTGATCAGTGAGGAAAGTTTGTCTTCCTAGTTGAAGGGACTTACGTCCTTAGTGTTGTGGTGGAAAGGTTTCAGTCATTACTAGTGACACAGTATAAAGGTTTAGACGAGAACATTTAGATGAGTGAACCTCTGGTCATAACAGTCACCTCCAAAATTTTAGCTCAAAAATCATAGTGAATGTTCTCATGTAAGAATGTTAATGCTAAAATTATTGTTACATTGTAGTGATATAATGATAATGAATATTCTGATGTTCTTTATTGGCCATTTTTTGTGACATAATCAAGGAAACTGGCGATATTTGGATGATGATATGCAACAGTAAGCGTTTGTTTATGGTGAATAAATTTTATGCCGTTTTTCCTGAGCAACTTAAGTAATGATTCCAGGTTTTCATCAGGGTAAAAGGGGCTTTGTTTTAAGTTGCATTTTGATTTGTCTCATTTTCCCATTTTGCTTGGTGGAGATCAAGGAAAGTGACAGTTAAGGTTATTGCTTTATAAATCATTTTCTCATTTGTGTGCTGGAGATGAAGAAAAAGACAACTGAAGTCACTGCTGTATTAATGATGGAGATTAAGGAAATGACGACTGAAGTCACTACTCTGTTAGATATTTTCCCCATTTTTATGAAGGAGATTAAAACAGCAGAGGTCGCTGTGACGTGGACCATATCCTTTTTTCTCAGCTAGAGATAAGGAAATCGGCAAGTGAGGTTGCTGCTATTTAAATTATTTTCCCATTTTCTATTGTAGAGATTAAGAAAACGAGGAGAGAGGTCACTGCTGCATAAATGGCCCCATTACGCGAGGGCCCCCTTCACTACCACGGTAATAGCTTGAGTGTTGTTGTAGATGGTGACCATTAACTCGAGACTAATGGGTGGTTTGGGAGAATGCAAATTTCCCTCTGTGAATGAAACGACCTCTCATGTTTATAACAAGAGTACTTGGCTGGTTGGTCTGGTTTATTTCCTGGGGTTCTGATGGATCATCACGGTCGCTCTCTTGATCATGTCTTCCTCCACCGTTATCATATGTCTCCCTGTACACGCTGATCATGTCTTCCTCCACCGTCATCATATGTCTCCCTCTACACGCTGATCATGTCTCCCTCCACCGTTATCATATGTCTCCCTCTACACGCCGTTCACAATTTTGAATACGTATACAGTTCATGTTTTTAGCATCATTATTTTCATGCTGTTAGTTTAGTTCTTTCTGCTTCGTGCATAATCTTGTATATTTCATCATTTTTAGCTTTTAACGCTGTTTTTCTGACACATTTTTCTGTTTCTTTTCTATACGTTCCAGATCATGCTTAGTTTATTACCAATATATATATATATATATATATATATATATATATATATATATATATATCTTTTTCTTTCTTTCAAACTATTCGCCATTTCCCGCATTAGCGAGGTAGCGTTAAGAACAGAGGACTGGGCCTTGAGGGAATACCCTCACCTGGCCCAATTCTCTGTTCCTTCTTTTGGAAAATTAAAAAAAAAAACGAGATGGGAGGATTTCCAGCCCCCCGATCCCTCCCCTTTTAGTCGCCTTCTACGGCACGCAGGGAATACATAGGAAGTATTCTTTCTCCCCTATCCCCTATATATATATATATATATATATATATATATATATATATATATATATATATATATATATATATATATGTCAAAGTAATGCACGTGATCCAAGTATTTGTTATGGACGTGGGTTCACCTACACATGCACCTGGAAGGGAAACATGTGTTACTGAAGGTCTGCTGCTCGACAATGGCCAAAAGACGCAATATGTAGTTTCCATTGTGCAGGAGGCGTAGTACAGGTGTAGAATTTTAGTTTGATCATAACTCCTAGCAAGAGTATCATTGCCGCTGAATGCCTGGAAACAGGATAATGTTCTCAAGGCTTGGAGCCCATATCTTGGGATAGTATCTCCGTGGACAGCATGGGTAATAGTGGCCACACGTGGACAGCATGGGTCCTGGTGGCCACGCGTGGACAGCATGGGTCCTGGTGGCCACATGTCGACAGCATGGGTCCTGGTGGCCACATGTGGGCAGCATGGGTCCTGGTGGCCACACGTGGACAGTGTTGGGGGAAGCGCGCCAACACTGCAGGAGGTTATCGATCCCTTGTTTCGTGTGCCACGGTAAAGAAAGAAACTCCGGTTCCCCAGCCGTGATCCAAGCGGGAATTAGCCGTTGTACTGGGGTTGTAAACCGTCGCGAGTTGCGTGTTGATACCGTTAAGGTCAGGTCATTATCAAGTCCAGCACGAGGAATAATGACCTTGTTAGCAGGCAAGGTACCAGGCTGACTCCACACCTTGACGTGGCGCTCTGTCTGTCGTGCCTTCTGGTACTATTCAGTTTTATCGACGATAATCAAACATCCTAAAAGTCTCTGAAGCCTTTCATTCTGGTCAACATTCACTTACTATATTCAGGTAAGTATATTCGAAACAGTAAAGAGTGTCATTGACATAAATAAAGCTGCTCTGAGCCTTGTATTCCAAGGGCGTATATGTCTTACTACAAGCCAGTAATGAAAGGATAAAAATAATGAATAGTTTCGCATACCTCGATGTCGCTAAAATTATACGTAAGGCTTCGAGACGCACGAACACGAGGCACGCAGGGGTGGACACCCCTGGCTAACGGCACCGCAGGGCACAACCATCCCCTACCTCCTGCTGGACACACTACCTGAACCTCTGGTGAAACACTGGTAGTGTCGACCAGAGTCAGTGGTTCGCCTGAGATTAAGGGAGTGAATCCTTTCTGATTCATGCCTTCTCTTGTGACCCAGACATTTGTTTGGTAACCCAGGCATTTGTTTTGTAACCCGGACAGTTGTTTTTATGACCCAGACGTTCCTTTTGTGACCCAGACATATGGCTTGTGATCCAGAAATCCGTTTTGTGATCCAGGCCTCCGTCTTGTAGTACAGACATGTTCCATAACCTGTCTTGTGATGTAAACACTGACTAAACATTGTATTTTCAATGGAACTTTGCAGCGTGAACCAGACGGGATGACCTTCCTTGGAGCCAGCACACACACACACACACACACACACACACACACACACACACACACACACACACACACACACACATACACACACGACTTTCTCTCGTAAAGTACACGCAAATTTCGCTGACTGAGTCTGCAGAATTTTCTGTGCAGTGGGAACATAACTGCAATATATATCTTCCAAAATATTTATGTTAAGGAAAGTCATATGAATCTCGAATGAATATATAGATCACTGTGGAAGTATATATATATATATATATATATATATATATATATATATATATATATATATATATATATATATATATATATATATATATATATAAATATATATATATATATACACACACATATATGTGTGTGTGTGTGTGTGCGTGTGTGTTTCATAATCTTGACAATATTTACGTAAGTAGTGCTATGAATTTTGTGTTTGTTTCTGCTATTATGTTCGTAGATGAAACCTAACCTCCCAGATCACTGTCTGCTGCTTAGAGCTGCAGGAATCTTTATGATAAACTGTCAGGTAAAGTGTGGCCCAGGAAGCTGAAGCAATTGTACAACATATTTAACAGATCTAAAAATAGTGTTATTGTTAGCTGCTGGTTATCAACCTCAGGTGTGAATGAATGACCCAGGACAGGTAGAGAGCAGCTGACCCAGGACAGGTAGAGAGCAGCTGACCCAGGACAGGTAGAGAGCAGCAGACTCGGGGCAGGTAGAGAGCAGCTGACCCAGGACAGGTAGAGAGCAGCTGACTCGGGACAGGTAGAGAGCAGCAGACTCGGGGCAGGTAGAGAGCAGCTGAGTCGGGACAGGTAGAGAGCAGCAGACTCGGGGCAGGTAGAGAGCAGCTGACTCGGGACAGGTAGAGAGCAGCTGAGTCGGGACAGGTAGAGAGCAGCAGACTCGGGGCAGGTAGAGAGCAGCTGACTCGGGACAGGTAGAGAGCAGCTGACTCGGGACAGGTAGAGAGCAGCAGACTCGGAACAAGTAGAGAGCAGCTGAGTCAGGACAGGTAGAGAGCAGCAGACTCGGGGCAGGTAGAGAGCAGCAGCAGCAGCTGCAACATGGCACAAGAGGTAGGCCGGTCTGGTATGCTTGTCTGATAATCGATAACCACAACAAAAAAATTGACTGGGATTTTAGACGTGTTGGAATGTCAGCAGCAATACAGACTCTGACTCTACCATCACAGAGGTAGAGTCCAACACCACCAGAACATTGGCGGAGTCCAACACCACAGCCACAATCGTGTAGCCACCTCCACATCCGCAGTGGTGGAGTCCAACACCACAACGTACAATTTTACCATAACAGGAGAGGTTGTACATTGAGATCACATGCTATTAACCATGTGTTTGAAGTAAGTGATTCTAAACTTCATCAGTTGTTGTTGTTGTTGTTGTTGGAGTCAAGGGGAATATAGACACAGGAAGGATCCTCACTGGAGACTCGTATCACCTTATGGTTGCCTGGTAGTGGCCAGCAACTGTGTACAAAGTTGTCAGACAGCAATACTAACCAGGTTGCCAGTCTAGTGTGTATCAGACGTAATGTATGACCCGTACCTGCTGTACCTTACCTTACATTACTTTATTCAAAGGGTAGGTAAGGTAAGCTGAACGGTATCCGGGCAAAAATTAAAGCTAAATGTTCAGGTACAGAAAACGAAGGATACGGTGTTGTAGAATGTTGAGATGAAGAAATAAAGGACACAATTGTGTGAGAATGTTGAGGTAAAGACGATGAAGGACACACTCGTGTGAGAATGGATAAGTGTTAAACAACTGTATGTAAACGAGGCAAATTTTCCCAACAATTAAAGGAATACGACTTTGACTGCGAGAAAGTGGCCATACTCCTGATGTTGACACAATAGTCAAGGTTGCACATGACACATACTCGCTCTATATTACCAGCTCCTTCATTACTTTGGATACAGTAAAATCCTGGTAAGTCTTAAATCATTTTCGTCCTCTCGCTCAAGTCTAAGATAAGCCTCATGGTATTTCCTGGTAAGTCTAAATTAACGATCAGTCTTGTGTTGTTCGTTAGTGATATATAAGACTTAGCAGCCTCTAGCTGGCCCCCTGGATCACGGGTCCTGTATCATCCTCCTCTTGTGTTATGTAGCACCTCCCTCCTGTGTTATGTATCTATATGTGTTATGTACTACCACCATCCTGTGTTATGTATCACCACCATCCTGTGTTATACCTCACCAAGGTACCTTCTTGTGTTACATCTCACCACTTTGCCGTGCTATGTACCACTACTCTCCTCTGATATACACCGATGCCTCATGTGTTGTGTCGCCAGCCTCATGTTAGCTTGGTGACATATTTTTCTTTCCTGTTTATGAGGGTAGGTGGGAGCCACCTGACCTGCCTGTATTTCTTCAGGGAAACCTTCACTTTCTCCTTTATGTGTCCTTTATGTGAGAACAGTGCCACCACCTACTGCTCTATGTGTCCTCCGTGTATCCCCAAGAGCGCCTCCACCACCTCCGCAAGATACATGTGTGTCCGCGTTTCCTCACACCTTCATCAGATCCTAACATCGGGGTTAAGTCCTTACACACTCACCAGTTATTATTCTTGATCTTATTGCCTCCTACTTTTCTTATTCTTCTCTTCCTCACACTCCTTCTTCTGTCTTTACTCTATTTCCTCACTAACATCACCGCTCATCTTCCCATAGTCATTACTTCTCTCATTACTCTTTGTTCTCTGCTCTTGTCTCACTTCTCACACCTTCCTTCTTTTTCCTGTGAGTCCTCCTTCCTCCTGTGAGTCCTCCTTCCTCCTGTGAGTCCTCCTTCCTCCTGTGAGTCCTCCTTCTCCTCTCTTCCATCATCGCTTCGCCCTCCACTCCACTGCTCCAGTCACCCAGGACTTTCTCTTCCATGTCCACGTTTCAGTTAGTGTTTTATTTCTATTTGCATCTTTTCCCACTCTTTCTTCTCTTCCTGACCCTCCTCCTCCTCCTCCTCCATCCCTCACTCCTTGAGTATCCCTCCTGTAGGGTGCGGCCAACAGCCTGACTGTCTTCATAAAATCCTTTTCTCGCAGGAAGATTTATATGTTTGTTGACCTCTCATGACCTCACAACCATTACATTACCTCGTGTGTTGACCTCTCATGACCTCACAACCATTACATTCCCTTGTATGTTGACCTTTCATAACCTCACAACCAATACAATCCCTCGTGTCTTGACCTCTTATGACCTCTTGACCAGTATAATCCTTCGTGTGTTGACCTCTCATGACCTTCCGACCATTACATTTCCTCGTGTTTTAACTTCTCGTTACCTAAGGTTTCTGTATGCACACTATACCAAACTTTTCTCATCCTTTTATTAAGTACCTGTAAGGAAACGGTTATACGTAGGTTTGGTTTGTTTTTCTGTCTTGTGTTGTGTGTGTGTGTGTGTGTGTGTGTGTGTGTGTGTGTGTGTGTGTGTGTCAGAGACTTAAGGACTAAAACATTTCTATGACAGTATAGACGAAGAGCGTTGAGGTGGAAGTAGCTACACAATGCAGAATGTACCACACATACGACGTACAACATGCAGAATGTACATGGAAATGATTAAGAGGTGGAGCGTACATCAGACCCCTGGTGGATGATGCACAAGATACGAAGTGGAACTGATGGTTTCGTATTGTCACATGATTGAGGATTTTGCACGACGTATTGCAGATCAGGTTTAGAATGACACAGACACACAGAAAGAGAAACAGAAAACGATATATAGTATTCGTATCGTAATTGGCTTGACATGTCTTGATTAAATTCCTCAAACAGTGACACGATGTCCCAGAAATACCAGAATTCTTTGGTTTCCCCAGAAAGATCCAGATACCCTGATATCCCCAGAAAGATCCATATACTCCGGTGTCCCCAGAGAGGTCCAGATACTGTGGTGTCCCCAGAGAGGTCCAATCTAGCATCCCCAGATATGTCCACACGGGGGTGCATCAACCAATTTTCCCTGCATCAAACGCCTGTTTCATAACTTCAGAATATATACATATATATAACTATTTGAACCCCGATGGAATATCAGACGAGCTATTGATGCGATTGATGATGAAGTTGATGCATCAGACACTGAACGTTGACTGCCCAGTTGACTGCTGGTCAAGAGAACGTATTGAGGAGCATAATGATTGGTTGTTGAGGAAAGACTTTTACTGCTAATGGGAACACAAGATCAAGGTTGACTGCTGCCTAAGTGCTCATGTTATGTTTATAATCCTAGACGGAAGACCTTCTGAGGTCGAATCATCTGTCTCTTTCTCTCTCTAGCTCCAAACTAGACTTACCATATTGTTTGGGGCAATTGATAACAGAATGAAGAATATAATACCAAGAAAAACTGATTGACTCTAGAAATGCTAATGTAATTTCAGTATTTAGAGAGAGAGAGAGAGAGAGAGAGAGAGAGAGAGAGAGAGAGAGAGAGAGAGAGAGAGAGAGAGAGAGAGCAGGTCAGTAAGAGTTTATTAGAATTAATGGATGACCGAGGAACCAATATGTCTGGAATACCTTATATGTTTCTGTATGCAAATTAATTACGTCAGATACAGCGCACTAGGCCACATTCTAACCCCCCCTCCCCCCACTTCTCATGAGAATGAGTATGTAATATATACATTATGTATGAGGGTAAAGCAAATCGAAGACTTTATCTCTATTCGAAACACATTACAGTATATCACAGGTTGAGTTCTTCCTTTTAGATAATATCAACTGACAAATCTGTAAAGACTAGCAGGTAGTTGTGGAAGATTTTATCAAATTCTTGATTAATGTTGTGTTATTATCAAGGTGTTCGATACTCTAACGTTTATCGAAGAAAGAACTTTGTCACTATTATAGATTTCAACTTCTTTTTAGTTTACAATTATATTGAACCTGTTTAGTTTAGAACATGTTTGTGAAACTGCTAGAATTACGCACGTGATCTGTCTGATACTTTGTGTGAGATGTGTTAAGAACATCAAGAATCTCTTTCAAACTTTATGTGTTTTATGAAACATTCTCTTGAGGTTGGACCGTTCCTGGTGGCTCTGATTTATATAATATTAAAGGGATATCGCTTTGCATAAACTGTAAAGAACGTGGGATCGCTGCCGCTGGGATCAGATTTCCATTTTCTCATTCCTACTTGCCTCGCTCTTCTACGCTATTTTTCATCACTGTTGTCTCGCTCCTCTCCTGCTCCTGTGCCTCTCTCTGAGCTGAGGTATTCATACCATGAGTGTGATAAGGAACTATGAGCTCAGGGAGAAGGTTAAGATGAACTGAGGGGTCGTCTTTGGTCCGTCCTGCAACACGGCATTACGGTTTAACTGTGAGGAATGCGACTGGTTGCTAACCGTCTGCCTGTCGTCAGTCACAGCCGAGGCTACGTCCGGTCACTTCCACTTTAAGAGGTGAACTCCGACTCATGTGGACGTACGCTGCACTTCTACTCCCCGAGATTACATCTCGCATTTCTTTTTCACTTCGACGTCTTTCAACGTAAGAAGGTCTGAGACTCCTCCATTAGGTGGCAAGATGTGGGAAAAACTATTACCCAAAGCATCTTAGATTTATCATAACTATTGAAGGTTATTTTTTTATCTCTGTCTCTCCATCTGTTGTCAATACGGCATCTCCTGTACCATGAGTTTATCAGATACTGTCTTCAGAAATCGCCCAGTGTAGTCATGCTGAACATGAAATTCCAAACTTATAAAGTGCTCCTTACATTTTTGTTTGAACTTACAGAAAAAATATATTTTTTCCCTGTATAGAGCATAACTTGTGACTCTGTTTTGGCCATGTAATCCAGTAGCGTCCCTTGTGGTTTCTCTAGTTTCACCAGAGTTTCGGACCAGCGGAATATCATTTTTCTCCACCTCTTTTATATATATGTATATATATTTTTGCTTCCATTTCTATTTTAGCCTTTTCCCTCCAACCCCGCCTACATGTTCTGGTGTTCCTCAACTTCCCATTACTCCCGCTTCTCCGTGGCATCGATCACCGCTGCCACTACTCCTGCCCTGTTCTTCGCCACCTGTCAACGTCTCTCTTTCATCTCAATTTATCACCCCAGCCGTCTCTCTCTCCTCCCACTCCTCCGGCCTCGCGATTCTACCCCCTCATCTTCAGAAATTTCCCAACCTTCTTCAGGAAGTTCCCACCTTCTTCGGGACCTTCCCTACCATGGCCGCTGGCATCTCCCTCTCTTCCCCAGCGATCATCGCCTTCTGTCCACAGACCACATTCCCAGGAGCCTCCCGTCCCATATCACCTCCTGTCCACACTTCAACATCGACTTCAGCTCGCGAGTAATTCTCACCTGTCCCCTTCAGCAACACCGTTTTCTCAACCGTCACATTCTCCTCCTCAGGACCGTCTCCCCTCCGCCCAACATCGTCTCCCCTCCCTCACCACCGTCTCCCGTCTCAGCTGCCGGCCACACTTCCTCCTCAGTCGCCACTCTGGTCCCTGACACCCCCTCCTCCGCCTCCATAGGTCTGGCCCCCTCCATATCACCTGCTCCCTCACCACCAGCATCGTACCAACTCCTCCCCTCCTCCTGGACTCGTCATGTGACCCGGCCACAGCTCACAGGTCTCCCCAGGGTAAGGTACCCCAGTAAGGTGACAGTAACCTAATGTAGTCCTGATGACCTGACCAAGGGGTCAACACCCCCTCCATTAACAGACTTCACTTTAACCTTTCATATTTTGAGTAAATATCATTTAGCATTTCCATTTATTAAAATCTAGATTTGCAATCTGTATGTTGTCGTTCATTCTCATATATTTCAGAATGATATTTCAAATTTTACAGCCAATTTCAGTGTTATGTAAGCCGAACGTGGTGAGTTAGCATGTAGCTTTTAAATCTGATTAACTCGATGAATTGATATATGAAGAGAGCGTAAAACCAGGCGGGGTATAGCCAGCCTGTCCCGCTTCTGTATGACGGCCATGAATATTTAATAACCACGACTGAATATTATGCAATGTATACAGATATTCAAAAAGTGCCTGTATTTGAGCTATATTTTATCAAATATTTACTGTCAATACCAACATTTTGGAACAAATTGTGGGCCGGATCATATATTTTAGGAACTTGTCACAAAGATGTTTTAACTATGTATACTCTTGCTATGAATAACATTATGTGTTGTTCAGACTCTACGATGCTCCTAAAGTATACAGGATATTACAGAGTAAGACACCTGGTTCACCTGCCAACATCTCTATGGGAAGCAGTTAATTATTGTAATCAGTTGTCTTGGTTGGTCAACAGTGTTGTGATCAGATACCACTAGAAGAGAACTTATGTTGTCAAGTTGTGCAAACTTGTATATAAGTTACTGGCTGAAGGCATCTGGAGAGACCCATATATATATATATATATATATATATATATATATATATATATATATATATATATATATATATATATATATATATATATCACTGATAAGTATCAAAATTATCATGAGCAACAGAATTCGTATTAAACGGGAAATTTCAATTCACGGATCGAGAACAAGAAAAGTCAGGTTGATCACAAATTAGAACTACGCCCGAGGCGCCGATATAACCCCCACCAGTTTTCTATACAAAAACATGTATAATTATCGTTAATGTTTTAATTACCTCCTTCCATTGTAATTTTCCTTCATTATGAGGAAGGCCTGAAGTAAGTGCCCCACCCCAGCCGGCCGTACTCACTGTGGAAATAATGCGTCATTAATCAGTCCTCCCGGTGGTGTTTCCTGGCGCAACACAAACCCACAATTACTGCACCAGAGAAATGGATCTTGTGATAGTTGGTGCTTCCCATGATGAGGCCAATTTGCTCCCCAACGCTCAGGGTGGAGACGATCTGTCCATTGTAGAGCGCTGAGGAGAGTTCCATGTGGTGGCCATCTGTCCATTATAGAGGGTTGAGGAGCGTTCCATGTGGAGGCGGTCTGTCCATCGTTGAACGCTAAGGAGAGCTCTGTGTTATTCCCCCCCCCCCCCCCCCCACACACACACACACACACACAGACACATCGTGATCTTAAGCTCTTCTAAGATAACTGGTTTCTGTTACGACCTCCCAGTTCTGTAATATTTGTAACACCTCAACTGCGTATTATCAGCTAAATGGCTAAATTCAATAAACCGTTATTTGTATTTATTAATTTATTTCTCTAACTGCACCACTCTCGCCGCCGTCACCTCCTGCTACCAGAGATCCCTCGTCCCTTGGGGTGTAGTTCGGCACCATAACCTCATCTGGGTAGAGCTGCTGGTGATCAAACAGTGGCAGATGTGGACAAAATAACATAAGAGAAATGACAGATTTTTTACCAAAATAGATTAGTAGTGACAGGAGATCCCACTGGGTATATGGGACGTCGGCTTAGCCTGAGATGGAAAGGAATGAAAACAGTAACATTTCATTGAATCCTTTATAATCTGTTTGTGATGGTGGAAGACAGTAGTAACACAGAGCGTATCGTGCAGAGAGTGACATGGTAAGCAGATGGTTTAAAAAGTGATTCCTGTATACTTTTCTAACAACGGAAAGGCAGATAATGTGAACGTGAAAGAAAGTGTTCACTCGTCGGGGCATGTGTGGTGACGCTATGTTACACGTTAGCACAGCTTTCCATATTTCAAAAACCTTTCGGGAGAAAAAGTGCCTCAGTCCAAGAAAACGTTGGCAAGTTGTATTTATGTGTCGTGTTCATGATATATATAATTAGCGAAGTAGATCTAGAATGGAACAGAATGACTATAATTAAGTAAACGTATAGAAACAGATTAATTGGTTATATAGATAAGAGATTTAATGTTGATAACGACTATAATGATAATTGTAATAATGACATAGATTCCGTATTACTGGGTTAGAAGCATTTCTAAATACCGCAAAAGAATGCATTATGTATATGCATAAAGATTTAATATAGCGGATTACAATATGATACATATAGCTAACCAATACCGAGATGTGCATCCTGCTGATGTATTTCTGACCTTTACATTAGAATATATTTTAGATATTTTCCCTATAATATCTATTATTTCTGTGGCAAAAGAATGATGGTTTTTTGTCTGTGTCAACGACAGAGGTGAAGGTGACGCTTCTGTGTCTCTTGTAGCTGGTGGGGTGGATGACTGGCCGGGAATAATTGATGATTGATCCCTGGATAGATGGAGGATGATAGCTTGTCACTGATGAGTGATAAAGTTGGCTTATCTGGGGATACTGAGAGATAATGGTCGCCATGCATGACGGAAGCTGGAGAGAGAGAGAGAGAGAGAGAGAGAGAGAGAGAGAGAGAGAGAGAGAGAGAGAGAGAGAGAGAGAGAGAGAGAGACAGACAGACAGACAGACAGAGAAATGAGACATCGATTCAGAAATAGGAGTGATGAAGAGTGTGGAATACGCAGAAGGCTTACATCAGTGGTGAGGGGAAGGATGTGTAGGATGTATAGATGGTGCAGGTAATGGATGATGGGACCAGAGGCTTCATGTATAAATTTAATGGAAGTAGAAAAATGAGATGAGACGTTTGTGACGTGGGGGGTTGTGGCTGATGTGCGGATCCTGTAAGGTGAGGGAGGGCGAGGAACGTCATAGGTTAATGTGGAGGGAGACGGGAGGGGCGAGCAGCATAAGAAGCTTTACTGAAAATAATGAAAAAACTTATAATGAGGCGATAATTGGGAACCTGCTTGTGTCGTAATGACTAAAGAGTTTCGTAGGATATGTAGCGGGTACGAACACTTGAATAGTCTCTCCCTTCACTTCATCCGTGTGTGTGTGTATATATATATATATATATATATATATATATATATATATATATATATATATATATATATATATATATATATGTAAAGTCAGCAGTCAGAGAATTTAATTTCGTTGGCAGTGTGGCGGCAGTAAAGTGACTGCTCCTGGGAAGACACTCACCGACCCACAAGTTAGCAGCGAATGGTTCATTCTGACCAGCCAGCCAACCTCAGAGCAGCGGACATTTTCCTTAACAGGCCTTTTTGCTGGAGAACGTCCGACATAACCATTATCCTGCCATAGCTACGTGTTACACAGCGTCGCTAGCTGTTACCTAAGCCACTGACTGTGTCGCTGGGTCTCAACTTCTGATTTATGTTCTTGACAGAATTATCTTTTTTCTTTCAAACCGGATGGTCAGTGGGATGGGGAAGGAAGGGGTTGGACGAGGGAGGGAACAGTGGAGGAACAGGAGGTGGCTGTGATGTACAGGTGGGTGATGTAGGATTTACTTTAGTGTTTGAAGGGTTTGGTGGAGAGGCATTTTTGGTGTTTTATCTACATACCTCGGCAGATTATCTATCTGTCTCTGTCTAGACTGTCTATAATGATAAGGTTTAGCTTTTTAGCATTGCGATGAAAAAGCTTGAAATTCCTCATTATCAAGACTTACCAGATTCGGTAAGAGAACGTCTGGCTCCGTCCTTCATCCTGACTGTTCCTTCATTGTTGTCAATATACAATAATTCTGGGTCGCTACAGTTCCTTGCAGGGTAAACTGCGAACACCATCATAAACCTCCTCCCTACAAATAGTTTATTCCATTTTGTACTGCTTTAAAGCACCATCTCTCTCTCTCTCTCTCTCTCTCTCTCTCTCTCTCTCTCTCTCTCTCTCTCTCTCTCTCTCTCTCTCTCTCTCTCTCTCGAACCAAGACCCCCTCCCTCTCCCCCTCATTTATCGTCACTGTTCCTCCTTTCCTTCAGGTTCACTTTGTATCTCTCGTGAGTTTTGTCTCCATTACCACAACACCGTCAGGACTGCAGCCCAGGATTCGGTCTTGGAACTCTAGCTTACAACCATTGACCAGCAACACGACACTGCGTGTAGCGCCTGCTCTGCCTTCCCATGTAAGGCCAGCTGAGGCAGATTTTTTTCTTCCAATTGTTCAGGTGTCTATCAGTGTAGCTCTTGGCTGCCACCCTTCCCAACATGTGTCGACGAAGATGGAGTGTCTTCCAGGGAGAGAGAAAATAATGATTGGTTACTTTTTATGTGTAATGTTGTAGATCTTCCCTCAGTGTTTTCTAGTGTAAGAACATAACAAACTCAAGACAAAGTAAAGAAAATAATAAACTTAGAAAACAAGTAGTACACATCATCAAAGAAAGGCAATTCCAGTCGTGTATATATGAATATCGCTTGTGGACACTCCCATTATCTCTCCTGGACAGCAGAACACTCAGTATCGTTCCTATCACTTCTGAACAACAGTTGACACATGTACACGAAGTGTACAGTAGTAACTCTCATGACCGTGTACACTACTGGTTGTAAACACTTGAATGACCCAACTTGAGTCCATTGGCGATAGCGAAAATCTCTGAACATATCGCAAGAGATAAACGGTTGGTACTGGTTGAAGGTTGTAACTACCTTGTTTCACTGCTGCCTGAAGTATAATTACTGGCTCTCTACTTCCATATCATGAACCGCATGACTTATTGCCATGAACACCTTGAGTTATAGCCATGCACAGGCCCCCAAAGCGTCCGGTACAAAAGCGGTACACACGATAAATTATGTAAACCATTCTCAGCAACAGAGAACATTGCTGAAGTTCATCGATTATGTGTCAGCAGAAGGTGAGTGATGGTGCATTCCCGCCCAAATACCGAGTGAAGGTGAGTGTAGGCAATATCCTGCCTTATACAGGAGTGGACCACGGGTCAGTATTCCCCTTCCAATGGACGTAAAAAAAATTAGAAGCAAGAAATTGCTATAATTACAAAGCAAAACTCCCTTTTTCTTCATCCAGGCTTGACTTACCCACACGAGTCTGACGAACACTTGACCAAGAATATCCTGCTGCGCATAGAAAAAGATACACTAGAAAATATAGATTAATGTAAGGCTGAACACGTGATGTAAACATCGGCGCATCTATATCGGGAGTCGGTGTGAAACAACTGGAGTTATTCATAGCACAGATGTTACCAGCCCACCAGGCAGGAATGTATCAGGCAGATGATACCAACACTGAGTATAGTGACGGTACTAGACCGCTGGGTACAATGATGGTATCAGGCAGCTGGTACCATGAATGGTACAGTGACTATCAGGGCGCCGGTCCGTACCATCACTGGACACAGTGGATTGATTGATCATAATGTAGAACGTGGGCTGGTGTGATCACCAGGTTCACTGAAAAATGGAATGACTGTCAATGTATCAAGTTAGTTGAGCCCAGCGATGTAGTGTTGTCCTACATCATTACAAGTTACCTTGCCTCACCGTGAACATCGCAGAGCCAACACCCTCCCAGGATACACAGTCTTCACCTCCAACCCGTCCCTCCAGTCAACAATCCCAAGACCCCCTCCCCCCAAGAAACACCTCCCAAAGTCTCCAGCTCCCTCATCCTCTCCCTCCTGTCAACACTAACAAATTTAATACGGCTGTTACACTTAGACAGACAGACACACAGAGGAGGTAAGAGGTGCACGTCTCGCATGTAGGCACATCACGGTACAGCCGAAGCTAACACGACACAGCCAGCTTTCCTCCTCTAGTCTTGTGGAAAAAGAATTTGCTTATGACAGACATCAGGACCTTGTAGGACCTCTTCTTGGCGTTCTGTGTCCGCATGGATACGTTCATGTGTGTGTGTGTGTGTCGACAGTCATATGTATGTTGTGTTTTTTTAAGGTCCATTCTTTTCAAATGTATCATCAGTGTTCTAGTGTTCTTACCTTTTATGCAATATGACGAGAAAGTCTACACTCGTGCAGATGATATATATATATATATATATATATATATATATATATATATATTGTTTATCTGCTTACCCTAAGTCACAGACATGCATGTAGAGTTAAGTAATGTAGGGAGGAACAAAGAAACTGGGGAGAGAGAATTACTTTAACGAACCTTTACAACTGGGTGGACTGGCCACCCTGGTTAACACAGACTGTGCATGCAATAACGCACGACCCCTTCTGATGCATGTCCCCTTCAGACCGCATGACGGTCTACCACCGCATGACCCCCTCCAGATGCATGACCCTCTCCAAACGCATGCCTGTCCAAACACATAACCCCTCTCCAACGCACGACCCCACCAAACGCATAAACATACGCATGTCTTGTAAGTGTTGGGCGGAAGTGACTAGTTCTGGGAATATGGAGAGAGGTCAACTAAGGTCACCACCAAGAACAGGAATCTGGAGGGCAAGGGTTGTTGGTTTGGTTTTTAACCTCTTGAACACGACAATACGACCCTTTAGCGCGACCTTACGACCCTTGAGCACGACTATACGACCCCAAAGAACGATATTACAAGCCTGAAGCATGACGGTAAAACCCTTGAACCCGACGGTACGACAGACGTAATGGCTGTCCTTTATGGACCAGGTTTAAAGGCAAAACAATTATCCACAAGGGCCCGAGCGTCCTGCTTGACGATAGTACCGTCATGTTTAAAAATTGTACCGTCGTTCTTAGATACAGAAGGTCGAACTCAAGGGTCTTACTGTTGCATTTAGAGTATTGAGCTGGTCTGACCCTCCTGGTCCACCGCCTGATGATCACTCAGCCTGGACACAAGCACAGTGGCCGCCCCACCACCACCACGCTCATATTGACAGCGTCTACAGCAGCGCCCCGACCCGCCGGTATTAAAGGCCTTCCTGGGCACTCCTTTGAAGTCCCTCGCCTCTGTTCTGCCTCCCCTCACGGTCTAACGACCAGCCCGTGGCTCTGTGGCCAGCTTCGACAATCAAATTAATATTTCCAACACCCGTATCCTCCCCTAGCGGAAGGGTTATACTCCCCAGTCGGAGGTAATTGGTGCTTCCTTCCCTCGTGTGTGTGGAAATGTTAGGTCGTAAGCACATCGCTCACCGGCTCCAATGGCTTGTCGATATTGATATACACAGAGGAACACGCCACTGTTTTAAGGAGTCTTCTACAGAAGCTGGAGGTACTGAGTTGTGAGACCAGTGTTGGGCCGAGTTGTGAGGACGACTTGTGGGGCAGGGGAGGAAGCAGTGTCTGGGAACGACCTGTGGGGCGGGGAAGGAGACTGAGTCCTCAAACTCGTCCCTCTAACTTCTTGGCTTTGTCTGCGACAAGATCCGACACAGTCCACTGGTTTGGTTTCTGTAATGCAGGATGTTTCCGACACTCGTGAAACATTTGCATAGAATTTTTCTAATTCAACAGCTGGAATGTGTTTATTGACCATAGAATACAATCAATACGAATGAATATGAAATGACTTCAGATTCTAATTTTACGTCCACGAAAGTTCCGACGTTACCAGCAAATAAAATGTGAATAAAACTATTTTTAAAGATATAAACCAAGAGTGCAGCAGAGACAACGTTAAACAGGGACTGAAAATGGATAAAGAAAGTCTCTCATATCCCTGGGCAGGTTGGCAGCTGGGGGGGCAAGACTGTGAAATTCAACGACTTTCATAACACCCTCATAACCAAGAAGAAAAAGAAAGAAAAAGATTCTGAATCAGTGATGAAATTTTCTTTTTAATTCTAACATTTCATTGTGGAAGACCAGATTTATCTAGCGTCTTCATAACAATCAGTTACTTCAGAGTTTTCGACGACTACTTCAGCATGATTTCAGACACCAAGATTTACATATTGCGTTATCTCCTTGAGCACGACAGTACGACCCTTGAGCACGACGGTACGACCCTTGAGCACGATGGTACGACCCTTGAGTACGACGGTACTACCCTTGAGCACGATGGTACGACCCTTGAGCACGATGTTACGACCCTTGAGCACGATGGTACGACCCTTGAGCTCGACGGTACGACCCTTGAGCACGGTGGTACGACCCTTAGGTATAATGGCCTCAACTCTGACTTACCCCGAAAGGGTCAAGTAAAAGATCAGGCCATCATACTCAGGGTTGCACCATCATGCTTCAGGGTTGCACCATCATGCTTCAGGGTCATGCCATCAGACTCAAGGGTTGTACCATCAGACTCAAGGGTTGTACCATCAGACTCAAGGGTGGTACCATCAGGCTCAAGGGTTGTACCATCAGACTCAAGGGTTGTACCATCAGACTCAAGGTTTGTACCATCAGGCTCAAGGGTTGTACCATCAGACTCAAGGGTTGTACCATCAGACTCAAGGGTTGTACCATCAGACTCAAGGGTTGTACCATCAGACTCAAGGAATTAATCAAAAAAAGCTTTAGCCGCAGGTTCTCTCTGAGGGAAAAGTCAGGTGCCTCCTGACGGGACCACCTGCCCGCCTTCTCCAGCGCCTCCGGCAGGAGGATTCCCTCCAGAGTTATGGGTCTTCATCAACAGTAAATTCCCGACCCAACAGACTTTCCCTTGAGTGTGTGAATTCTCAGGTGCTCTTTACGGCCTCTCTCTCTCTCTCTCTCTCTCTCTCTCTCTCTCTCTCTCTCTCTCTCTCTCTCTCTCTCTCTCTCTCTCTCTCTCTCTCTCTCTCTCTCTCTCTCTCTCTCTCTCTCTCTCTCTCTCTTACTATTGAGCCCACATGTTCCTAATGATTCACGCTCAGCACTGCAACAAAGACCGGGACTCGGAGACTTGTTGAGTGGAGAGTCGACTGACGAGAGCTTCGTATGAGGTCCTCACAGACAAGGGCTTAGCATGAAGGCCTCACTGATGAGGGCTTAGTATGAGGGCCTCGCAGACGAGGGCTTAGTATGATGTCCTCACAGACGAGAGCTTCAGGTGAGGGCTTCGTAGATAAGGGCCTCACAGACGAGAGCTTCAGGTGAGGGCTTCGTAGATAAGGGCCTCACTGACGAGAGCTTCAGGTGAGGGCTTCGTAGATAAGGGCCTCACAGACGAAAGCTTCGTGTGAAGGACTGAGAGGCAGCAGCACCTCCCATGATGCTACCTATAAATCTTATTGCCAACTTTATGGCTGATCATTTCACTCACAAAACTCCCACACGCTTCATGAAGACGAGTCCGTAATGATGTAGATGTAACCCAATGTGTATATATACACAAGCTGGACTGCCTATATACCATTTCCATTTTTCTTCGCTTGAACATCATCCATTCTAGTCACATGTATCAGTTGATCTCATCGTTTTTACGTTATTCAACCAACAACAGTGGATAGTGGTTGTACCGTGACCGGATTCGGTACCAGATAAAGAATATAACGAAGAAAGTTAAAGTTTTCGAGAGAAATGCAAAACCCAGGAGGGTGAGCGGTATATGGATGGAGAGAGGGATAAATACGTATCCTGTGAGCAGTAAAGTAGTGGATAAGATCTGGGCAGAGGGCGGAAGGATGTGTGAGGCGTCTTGAAGACCAGGCGAGCTATGGCCCGGGTGTGTGTGTGTGTGTGTGTGTGTGTGTGTGTGTGTGTGTGTGTGTGTGTGTGTGTGTCTTCGTGAACTTTACAGCTCTCTCTCTCTCTCTCTCTCTCTCTCTCTCTCTCTCTCTCTCTCTCTCTCTCTCTCTCTCTCTCTCTCTCTCTCTCTCTCTCTCTCTCTGTTCAGTCGGGAGCCACACCGCACCATCACCCGGGCCATCACCAGGGCGGGTCCCCCTCAGACATTTACATACTGGGGTACCGCAGGGGCGCGACCCAGGCTGTTAAGTACCTTCTTGTAAAAAGGCGTCGATCGTTACCTAGCAAACGCCTCGTGTTGGCCTTGATAACGAGTAACGAAGTGTTAACCCGACACTAACGCCTCGTGTTGGCTGTAAGGGGAAAAAGAAACCTTGTGGGCGAGACGGCGCCATGTCTGAGAAGACGCCCTGAAGTGTTTTAATAACCGTAAACTCCAACCTGATTCCCATGACACTCTGGTCTGATCCCGAGGCGGTGGAGGAGGAGTCCTGCCTTGATGGTACTTTGTGTGGGATGTCCTAAGTGTGGTCACTGTGGCGGAAGGAATCACAAACCAGCTGGGCGTATCCTTCCCACTGCAAAGCATACCACCCAAAGATAGTGAGTGGCACCTACCCTGGTTAGGCGCTGCCCAGGGATAGTGTCACAAACTGTGGCGAGACATGAAAACAGGAACTATTTCCACGAGCATGATGGAGAGCCAGGTACATTCTAGTGTGATGGAGAAGCCACATTCATTAGTACAGTGGATAAGTCAACATACACTAGCATGAAGAAGAGGCCAACAGAAATTTCATTTGACTCACACTTTTATCATCAACAAAAGAGTATGTTGTGAACGATAGTGAGATTTTATATCTTGTTAATGAAATAACAGTTAACAATTTCTAATATGAGAATATATAAGGTAATTATACAAAGCAGCGTTTATGGCTGCTTTGTTTATGGTAAGAGAAGATAAAACCTTCGTTTCCAGACACATGCCTCTGGAAAGCAGCTCTTGTACAGTGTTCCATAGTGGTATACACATGACACTAACTCGAGGTAACTTCAGGGGCTTGGCTCTACCCCCAAGAGGTTCGTCCTCCTCTAGGATGTCTTCGTCCCATCTAATGGACTGTGGAGCTTGATTTACAGCGTGCAAGCCTAATTAGAATCCACAGCTCCCAGCTGGTCAGCTGCATCTTTATAGAGTATTCTTAGGTTTAACTGAGCCACCAGATCATGGAGGGTATGTAGGCTGATCCACAAGTCATGACCCAAACAGCTTGACAGACAAGAACAACGGTGTGGCAGCCTCGTCCCAGACTGAGCCGTGAGGGCAGAGGACGTAAGACGAGCCTCTTCAGGTGAGTCTTCCAGTGTGACACCCTCACTGAGGTCCCCCAGCACGTGAACCATACCATTCTGGGGAATATTTCCACCAGTCACAAACGCTGATGGACGATGCTCAGGAATTTTCTTTTCTCGACCATAATAAACAGGAAGAAACTGTAAAGATATTCAAAAAGTACGTATTTTCAGAGCCTTTAATGATGGGAATTTTCTTTCTCCACTGATTTCTTTTGTTTTCAGACTATATATATATATATATATATATATATATATATATATATATATATATATATATATATATATATATATATCAAACGTAATGTAAGATAATTAGGCATGACTAAATCCACAGTATGAGGCCCTACAATTATAACATTTGCCAGTAGCCAGCTGATCAATCTTTGGCGTGTAATGCTATAGTCCTATACCACACCAGTCATCGTTGCGTTACCCCTATCGCTTGATTGCAGTCTCATTAATTGGGGTCATTATCTCGTAACGAGTTGACTGCTAATTATCATGGGAGAGGTCACGCAACTCTCCCCCTACCCTCTCCCCCCACTCCCAGCCACGTGCCTCCCATATAATATCTCTTTATTGTCGTGTATATTAGTAGACAAAACAAACCTTGACACAGGGCAGTATACTAGGAAGAAAACGAGGCAATTAGGAGCAATTCGGCAGTAAAGCCAGGAGACCTAACGTCAGGTATATTTCGTAGTTTTTGACTTGACCTTTGACCTGTACACGTGATACATTATTCAGGCTCCTGGGGAACCATGTGGTTAAGTCGGCAAATGAATATCAGAAAGTTTTGAGAGACGGTCTCCTGAGGCCTTATACAGTGAGGCATCCCTTATACTTACACTTATACAGAAAACAGACATACGCGCATGAATACAGAAATATATCTTTGTTATATAACCTGACGTACTCATACACATTGATTATTGTGGAAATACTCCGGAGTACAAATACAAAGACACATTGAGTGTCAGAGCCATGGCGTGTGTGGTGCCTCCCGGGGAAGGAGTTCGTCCATGGATCCATGTGAGTTTATTTCTCTATTTCTTCCCACATGAGTCATGCCCCACCCAGGACGACCTCCACCAAGCTTGGTATACGTAACACAGAGGGAGACATATGCACAGATATACGCATGCTAAAGTAAATACATATACACTCTTACATATACTTAGAGACGACATACATATATATGAATACTGACAGTTATTTACATACCTATATACGTGAACACATTCATTCACAAAAAGCACACACGGACACGCAGACATACAGATACACGAATACACACATAGCTACATATACAGACACATACAGACATCAGGAAGGCGTATGGGTTAGGTAGCATCCTTCGTCGTGTTTTCAAAGCGTGTGCCTGTGAACTTTGTGCTTGTGCTTGCTTATCTGCTTTGCTTTTTCTTAAAAACCAGAACCTCTTATCCTGTGGTATATGTACTGGTACGACCTTGCCCAAAGCAGGGTGATCACTCTAACTCGTCCAACTATCGTCCCGTTCCTCTGACTTCTATCATTTCCTCAGTCTTCGAATCCCTCCTCAGCTCCCAATATTTTAAGCTTCTTGAATCTCAGTCTTCTGTCTGATCCCTGTTATGGCTTTTGTGAGGCAAGAGCCACTGGTTATATCCTCTTCTGTCATACGGACAAAAGTCTAGTCATCCCATCTGAGGTAATTCGGGGAATCCTAAGTCGTAGCCCTTGATATATGGAAAGCTTTTGACATGATGTGGCATCAGAGTCTGATCTCAAAGATACCTTCTTGTGGCTTTCCTCCGTCACTGTTCCAGCTTCCTCTCAAGCCGGACTCTCTTCGTAACTCTTCATGGATCAACCTTTCCCTCTCCCCTTACCAACAACGGCGTTCCTTAGGGTTGTTTTCCTACCCACACTCTTCTCTTTTTAGACAAGGATTATCTTTCTTTATCATGTAACCAAATGAGGTGACGACTCACTACGTCATTCCTCCATTTCTTTCAAGTTCGCTCATTCTTCTTTTGTTCAACTTGCGTCTCGCCTCGTCACAACTTCCTCTGTCTACGCAGATCTGTATGGGATTCCCCACTGAGGCAGACACAACCTAATTAACTTTAATGCCTCTACAAGACTCAGATTCTTTTCATTTCCCTTTTTTAAACTCCTCACGTTTTATCTATCTTCTTTGATGTCTCTGTAATTCCACCACTCAACACAAAAAACGTGCTTGGTATCACCGTAACATCTAACCTGTCTTGGAAACCCTACATTACATAAATAGCTTAGTCTGCCTCATAGAAAGAGTGGGTACTATGCACATGAAAATTCTTGTTCTGAACTGTCGCTTTTAATTTTACAGAGGACTGATCGTCTTGTATAGAGTACTGCTCTCACGTCTGGGGAAGTTCTAGCTCCACTTACTCGAAGTTATGTCCAAAGCGATGTGATTTATCACGTCTCCCAACCTGAACTCAAAGTTGACCCACTTGCCTTACACCGCAGTTTTGATTCTCTTTCCCTCCTCAATGGATATTGCTTCGGTTTATGCGCCCGAGAACTGGCTGCCCGTGTGCCCCCGTCAGTAACAAAGCCATGTAATACTGGGCGAGCCTCTTCGTCATATGATTACTGTTTACCTTTGGTAATTCACGGATGGTCCGTTGTAATGCCTTTTTCTTTTTTCCTACACTGTTGATCTTCCGAACTCTACCATCTCTTGTCTTTCGTAAGAGTTACACCAGGACTGTCTACACGTCAGGGTTTACACTCAATCCAAAATTCTTATATGAATGTTCTTGTCTCTTTACTTTTTTCTCTGTTTAGACCTTGTATGTTTCATTTTGAGCTTAACTTCGATGAGGGCTTTCATCCATGGCTGGAGCCTTCCACCCCCCACACACACCTCACGTGGGAACTTCTGTTTCTTGTCGGGGAACCAGTTTTTGTGGTCGTGATGTGACACACGCGTCGGCTGGCGAGCCACGCTCTGTGTCGGCCCGGTATTTCCGGTCCTCTGCCTCCGTGTCGGGTTTCGGCGACGGTACCCGACTGTCATACCACCGACCGACCAACTAATTGCCAGCCAGACTGAACGCGGACCACCGAAGAGAGTAATTGTTCGGCCGACTTTACCGACCAAAGTTCGGGTAGCGACCCCGGCAGCTTGGTCTGTCACCAACACATGGGGCTGGTCTCTACCCCCGCAGGTCGGTCTGTAACTAAGCTCTCCTGGTGGGTTGCTGGTCTACCATATTGTTTGTTGCTGCTGGTAGCATGACGTGAGAAGCAGTAACCCGTTACCTTGTTTTTTCTTGTGAATTTTATTTGGGCTTTTGTGGTTATATTATTGATGAATGATACATGTGCACCTATTGTGAGGTGAGGTGTAGATCTTGAAAAACCACACACACACACACACACACACACACACACACACACACACACACACACACACACACACACACACACTTATGGGGGGCCCAGTGAGTGTAGACCCCCCATTATAGAATTGGACAATCACAAACACACTAAATGAAAACAAAATAGGTATTCCTTCATGTACTGGCAGTCCCGTGGAAATTACATATTATGAAAGAATTTGTGAAGACGTTCCTGTAATTACGATATAAAGAGATGAAACAAAACAGAAAAACAACAACAACAACAACAACAACAACAACATGCAAGAGAGGATGGTCTCCGTTATCCTGGCAACAACACTTCCATGTCAGACCTGTTTTACCAGGTGACACCTGACTAACACAACCAGTCCTGCCGCCACAGCCTACCCACAACACACACTCAACAACACCACAGATATACACTGTATCTAGATTAGCAGACTACTACCTCCACACAGCCTCAATAGTTTCATAGACTACAACCACCACCTCACAACCCACATCACACAACCCTACAAACATCTCACAACCCATCATCACACTGTACTACAACCACCACACAACCCACCATCACGCTGTACTACAAACACCTCACAACCCGCTGTCACACCGCACTTCAACCTTACAACCCCACCCTCACACTACACTACAGGCAACTCACAACTCACCAACCCACCAGGTGTGAACCACCTGAGGGTAACAACACAACAACCACATTATTGTAACAAAGGTCGACGCAAAAAAATTTCCTCCCAAAAACCCGTAACAACATAAGCAGTCAGGGTGGGCGACGCCCCATGGCGGCCACCCCACGGGGCAAAAACAAGGACAGGCGTGGTGTTGTAGTGTCAGGGGCAGGGGCAGGAACTCATGGGGGGAAGGAAAGGAACTCATGAAGGGGAAGGGAGGGAACTCATGAGGGACGGGACGAGGGAACACACGAGGAACAGGAAGGGAACTCATGAGGGATGGGAACTCAGTCAGGGCAGGGAAAGGGGAACTTGTGGGGAGCAGTTGAGGGAACTCATGATGGGCAAGGGAAGACACTCACGCGATAATCACCCTAGCAAAGCAGGGTGGCGCCTTGCCAAAACGAGTCTACCCCTCTTCTTCGATCGCATAGTAATTCTATCACGAAATTCCTGTTAGTGAATCTTGCAACAGACAACCCCCGTGAGAATGTTGAGGAGAAACATCAATCACAAGGAAGATAAGACTTACAAGTCATGTTACTGAAGGTTAAACACGTGTCCAACATGGCTACACACCTGCCAACATGGCCACACACCTGCCAACATGGCTACACACCTGCCAACATGGCTACACACCTGCCAATATGTCGTCTGAAAGCCGTGTCAGGTCCCAAGACTCCAACGATTTTCTGAGGTCTGTGTTTACAAAATTCAAATGAGCATATGAGATGGATATGAGGAGACCAACTGCATCTGTGAGATTCGTGGGTGTGTTAACCCCCAGTCCCAGCCCAACCAACCCCCAGTCCCAGCCCAACCAACCCCCAGTCCCAGCCCAACCAACCCCCAGTCCCAGCCCAACCAACCCCCAGTCCCAGCCCAACCAACCCCCAGTCCCAGCCCAACCAACCCCCAGTCCCAGCCCAACCAACCCCCAGTCCCAGCCCAACCAACCCCCAGTCCCAGCCCAACCAACCCCCAGTCCCAGCCCAACCAACCCCCAGTCCTAGCCCAACCAACCCCCAGTCCCAGCCCAACCAACCCCCAGTCCCAGCCCAACCAACCCCCAGTCCCAGCCCAACCAACCCCCAGTCCCAGCCCAACCAACCCCCAGTCCCAGCCCAACCAACCCCCCAGTACCAGCCCAACTAACCCCCCAGTACTAGCCCAACCAACCCCCAGCTCCACCAGCCCAACCAACCCCAGTCCCCGAGCTCCCTGGTGCAGCAGCTCTGGTATTCACCCCAGTCCCCTGCGACGGACGTAGCACGGCAGATATTTCAGGACTCGTCGTGTTTGATTACCTGCGGCAGTTGTACACCTCGGGAGAGAACTGTGACTTTCTTGTAGTGTGCTGGACACCACGACGACCGACGGCGCAGCTGGGATGAATTCTGAGTTCAGTATGGGGGTTTAGGAGAATCATTTTCCTTTCGAAATAAGAAAGAAATATTCACGCCTCAAAATATTCTCTTATATATATATATATATATATATATATATATATATATATATATATATATATATATATATATGTATATATGTATATGATATTATCCCTTAGGTCGGGGAGAAAGAATTCTACTTCCGAATTCCCTGCGTGTCGTACAAGGCGACAAAAGGGGGAGGAAGCGAGGATTTGAAACCCCTCCCCTTCTTGTATTTCAGTTTCTAAAACACAAAACAGAAGGACGTCTTTCTCTTTTGAGCTTTCTGAGCTGAATGTATCTTTGAGATATGTACATATATGGCTAAGGTAAGAGAAGCTAGATTTATCTGGTCATATACGGTGAAGGTAAGGACCTGTCAGCAGACGGAACTGCTGCGACTCTGGTTGCCAAGCCCGACATAACGACTTGTCAGATAACAGACTCAAAAAATATATGTAGCGTAAAAGATAGGCAGATGACATGCCAGGACCCGAGGCAGTGTGTGTGTGTGTGTGTGTGTGTGTGTGTGTGTGTGTGTGTGTGCTGAGCGTCAGTGACAGTTTGCTGACGGTATACTGCTGTGTGTTGACGGGTCTGTCGGAAGAGTGAGGGAAGTAGACCGATGGTAAGTAGATTATTTGGGGAGGAATAATGTAATGGAAGTAGGAGAAAATATGAATATTAAAGAGATGTCACACACACACACACACACACACACACACACACACACACACACACACACACACACAAGAGACACACCTCTATCGATGTGAGAAAAGAGAGAAATAACTCCTTCAACAACGGCCTCAATGGACCGACTTTTGGGAAGACAGATGAAATAGTTTCAGGCAAGAATTTCGGTGTTGAGGGTGACGTGGTGTGACGGTTGATATCAAGTACTGGTTCACACGGCTTAACACGACTGTACCAGGAGGCACACGACCACTTACACCAGCCCTGTCATCCCTCACCTCCTGTACCCTCAGGAGGTGCCAGCCACCCGCCTGGCAAGGTTTTGACACCAACTCATTGATTTTTAAATTGACGCCGGAAGTTTAAAAGCGTGGAAATAATTTTTAGACCTTTCTATCCCCGCCACCTTTCACCTCAGGATGATCCTCATCCATCAGCAGGCTGTCACCCGCCATGACACCCCTGCACGTGACGACATTTATAAGACAAAAGATTTTACGTTGACGTAAGACGCTACTGAACATGCCACGGTATAGCCGACCAGTAACTGCAGGACTTGACGGTAGACGTTACTGTGAGGTGTGGAACAATCTGGCTGCTGTGTTGGCTGACAACTCTGGAAATATTGGCCATTATCACTGATGGACTCCAGCCGTCACACGCCAGACACCTGAGCTCTGTATTCCTTCCTTGCCAGATTACAGCGATTTTTTTCTTGTTTTTTTGGTCGGGACATTTTGTGTCGTGTGTCTCCAGACTGGGGACAAAGTTATCTTATCTCTGTTGCATCAGATCAGATCAGTGTGTAAGGCGGAGTGGTGAGCGGTGTGCCTGGCTAGAGGGACGAGTGCATGACCAACATAATAAACAACTAAGTAACCTCATAACTCAGCACAATGTCAGCACCACTTCTGAACCACATGGTTTGTGCGTTTTGTTCTGAGTTGATGAAATTATCGTCATTTTTGTCATCTTTGCTTTAATGAAGGATAATTCACTGATTTCAAAACTGATATTTAAATGAAATATATCCTATAAACGTCTCATTCTGTCCTGTGTACATTATAAACGTCTCATTCTGTCCTGTGGACATTATAAACGTCTCATTCTGTCCTGTGGACATTATAAACGTCTCATTCTGTCCTGTGGACATTTTCGTGGAAGGGATAAAAAGAACTTGTCTTTCCTCATGTGTCTTATTCTTGTTTGTGTTTGTTCACGTCGACCACAAAGAGAAGTAAAGTTTGACCTCAGTCGCTCACTCTGATCGACTTTGGATCCTCTACTAATATTTCCTACCTCCAGGTTGTTCTCACTCTCTCTCTCTCTCTCTCTCTCTCTCTCTCTCTCTCTCTCTCTCTCTCTCTCTCTCTCTCTCTCTCTCTCTCTCTCTCTCTCTCTCTCTCTCTCTCTCTCTCTCTCTCTCTCTCTCTCTCTCTCTCTCTCTCTCTCTCTCTCTTCTAAGTCCATTCCTGGTAAGAACCTATTATGAACCCAGACAGAGAGAGAGAAACCCCCTCTCATTTCCTTGCATCCCGTCCGCAATCATAATATTTACTCCCTCGTTGAACGCTGGCTCCCTCGTTGAACGCTGATTTCCTCGTTAAACTCGACGTCTAAAGGCCCTGATATCCTCAACAAGCGACTCTCATTTATTCTGGCCTTATTATATGCTGAGCCGGAAACATTAAGCTTTTTTACCCCAGGTTGTAAGCAGTCTACTTAACCCTCTCCAATGTGGCGTATATCATTGTTAGCATAAATTGTTGGGTCTGACCTGGAACGACCCCAAGACCGCGGTACGAGTGCTACCTCAGACGACCCTTGGGTTGAGGGAGAGCACGACCTATATGATGCCAGGGCAGCGCCGTACGTGCAGGATCTTAGACGACTGTGAACACGACCCGACATGACATGACCTGGGATGATCAGTGAGACTCGACACCACCACGATTTCAGACGACCCGAGGATGTAGTACGAGCACGACCTGTTACGACCCCAGAGCTGCGATATGAATGTAACCTTCCAGACTCCAACACTAGCACGACCTTGGATGACTATAAGGCCATTGTCTAAGCTCGGTGTGGCACCAGTCAGTGGTTTGTGGCACAAGCACGACCCGAGGCGACCTAGGACGACCAGGGAAGCTGACGTGGGCAGCTGCAGGACGCGGGGGAGATATTTGGTCGGGTCTGCTTCTGTTGGCTCAAGATATAATCTCAGCTGGAGGGTTGACAGCTTCTTGACGTGAACGGAGTGGCCCCCTAGTGAGCCAACGAAAAGGGACTCGAACCCTTGTTTATGTGTTGTAAGGAGATCCAGAATCATTAAGATTCCCCCGGCGGGTCTCCTGTACAGGATCCTGAGGTGGAAGAATCGTCTGGGATTCTTATCTCGACCCGTTGATAAGTTGCGCGTCCAGACAACCCGAAACTTGAGCAGATAAGTGTTTTAAAATTTGGGAGGCACGAAGGTTGTGATTGTTGGCTCCATAGTGTTGACGGTATCCCATATGTCTGTTGACGTGTGTGTGTGTGTGTGTGTGTGTGTGTGTGTGTGTGTGTGTGTGTGTAGAAATGAGAAAGGGAAATATTTTCTATACCTACGTCTTGATATGACTGCTTTTGCTTGCATGATCTGGGGAAAAAAAGAATCCAGTTTTAATCGTGATACACAGCTGACTACTGCCACGAGCTGCTGACATTTGGAGGAGGAGGAGGAGGCCACTGTCAACCAGCCAGTGAGAGCAGGCAGGAGTTGGGGTCACCTGTCCAATACCTGGCCGACTGACCGACACAGGTCAACCTCAATCACTGAACCCCCCTCCCCTCCCCTCCCCTCCTGGCTCCTCTCTTGCGCCACCGTCCACAGAATGGGAGGAAGAGCACAACAGACCCGCCAATCTTGCAGCAAAAATCAATCCTTTCTTACATTCTTTCGAAAACGGATTAGCGCAAAATCTGCTCTGTTTCCCAATTGTTGCTGTCATGTACATTGTTACGTATGAAGATAAGACCGGCTGTTAGAGTGGACTGGAAGTCATTCATCCAGTTTAAATTTTTCTCCGAGAAAGTATGAAGATTAATCATGTTGCCAGCATGTATTGATTAGACGATGATGCTGATAAGAAATAGAGGAACTCAGGTCATTATTTATTCATGTATGCCATCAGTAGGAAGGTAAGAGGGACAAGGTGTCAAGCAAGAAGACAACCACACACCTCGTGAAGGAGATGATCAGTTAGTGGTGTTGCTGGTGACCTACACTGTAGCATGCTACACTGAAGCCGTAGTCTCGGTCAGGATCTTTGTCCGTGAGTGAAGCCTTCGACCTGACCTCGATAATGACCTTTGTACTCAACAGGACCTCCGTCATGAAGAGAGAAAAACATTCACAGTCACATAAAAGCATACAGTCGGGTAGACAGAATTATAGACACGAGTCTACCACCATGAGGGAGGCAGACTGAGATGTACCCCACCATAACAAACAGCAACCTATCAGGTGTCCTGTCCTCCACATCAGAGGAAATTAAATATTCCTTAATTTGATTTGTTAGAAATATTGACTTTGGAAGTGTTTATACCGACTGTACCTCCCACACTGAGAAATATCTATTGCAAGCAATCTGTTTTATGAGGAAACACGGCCAAGTTTTTCCATCAAGTGGACCAGCGACCGTGTACTGCCTCTTCTAAATTCTTCCCATAGCCCCGGAGGCTTAGTATCCATCATCCCTCAACTTTTTAATCGAACTTCCCAGGTCAGTAAAAGCTCAAAACTTTTTTGAAAACGAGAACCGAGTTCAGATCGATTTTATAATCCCAGTCTGATCGTCCGTGATGGTTACAGTCTGATCGTCCGTGAGGGTTACAGCCTGATCGTCCGTGATGGTTACAGTTTCAGTTAGAATCAGTAATATTATACAACGCTACTGCAGTCAGTAAATTCAGTATATTTGTTGGTGTATGATGATAGAGAATAAAATTGATATGTTAACGTGGACGGTACGACCCTTGAGCACTTAGGTATGACCCTTGGGTTTGATGGCACGACCCTTGACCTGACCCTTCACGGTAAAAGACACTGATTACCCGTCCCGTCACCTCAACCTTCCTGGATGATCGTGCCGTGGAAGCCTCAACCTTCTCCCAGCAGAATGGTTGATCGCTGAACACACTACATACGCCTCCCATCACTCCCGTTATCTGCCGGAAGAGCCAAGAGAAGTTTATAATGTGTTGTGCCTGTGCTGTCTCCCTGCTCCACGTAGACCAAGGTAATGATAATGACAGAATATTAACCTATGACCGAAGCTCAGGTACACGAACGCATGACAACATCTCCAGGTGTGTACGAGAGCAACAATTACTCTTAATTCGTGCAGTGGTTAGGACACCGGGACCAGCTCGCTGGCCTGCTCTTAGCGGTGATTACCTCGTAATTGGTTTATGATTGACATTCGCTGTCAACACGGCGTTAATCACGTTAGCTTGATAGAAGTGGCTGTAACAGAGGTTCTGTCTCGCCGTCATGTAGCTCCTGACACAGACTATTTCTGGCTTTACAGTAGCCCTTGACGCCGGCTTTCTCGCCCTCCTGTAGCCCCTAACACTGAGTTATTCCTGGTTTTGCTGTAACGCCTGACAGCAAATGTTCCTGATGTTAGATGATCTTTTATGTCGCTACGTTTTCCTGTATTACTCCACTCTGCGGTCACACACACATCCTTCCTACAACCATTATAATCAGACAGCCAATCTACGAGATTGCGGCCCCTATCGTAGCCAATTTGTCACATCCAGTCTAAACATTTTTCTCCTTTCCCATATCAGTCATCTTAACACTAAGTAATCCTTCCCTCCAATAATCCTTCCCTCCAGTAATCCTTCCCTCCAATAATCCTTCCCTCCAGTAATCCTTCCCTCCAGTAATCCTTCCCTCCTATTGTGACGTGATCAACCCTCCATTTCCTTCTTAGAATATCCAGTCCAGTTTCTGATCCCGCCTTCAATGCATGAATATCGTATATAATTTAAACCTTTTCTGCAATTCTTGCCAGAATATCATAGTCATTCCTGTTGTTGCCTGAATACTGCAAGTAGTTATATAATGTATACCTCCTGTGTCGTCCCTGCTTGAAACTCGAAGGCTTACTTGAGGTCTCACGTAATACTGTGTTCGGAACTTTCTTATTAGATTATGGATCATCCCTTCTACATGTCGTGGCCAGTCTGTGGGGTATCCTTGCCAGCCTGAACTCCGGCCTCACTGAATCCTTTATGAATATCGTAGCGAGACTACCAAGCCTCCTTCTTACTGTTCACACCCTGGCAATGTCTCTGTCACTCTGTATGTACAGTACGTCCTCGACCAACTTTTTCACCCTAGATGTCGTGGTTAATGGTCTGAAGATTCCTTTTTCTTCTCATCTGAATATCCCGGTCGCCCGCTGGACTTTTTTGCTTCCCAAAGAGAACAAAGTAGAGAATAACTAAGTCTCTCTTTCCTTACATGACTACCACAGATATGTAGTTCCCATGGTGGTACAAGAATGCCAGGCTCAGTCACGTACTAAATGTTATTGCAATGTAGTTGTTGACAGCTATAGTGGTGGGACTTATCTGACCGACTGACTGACTTGCAGCAAAGTTAGCTGGTGACTTTGCTTGAGTTATAAGCGACGAACTCGATGCATGAAAGATCTGTTGATCGTTGGCTAAGGTTGTCTGTTGATGAGTTCTGTTACCCTGTAGGTTGTTCGCGTTCTTATGTGGCTCCCGCAGTCATTGATGATTTACTTGAATTACATACTGACCAATTAATGTTGTTTTACTGTTCTGATGTTTAAGTTGATTACGTTCCCATTAAACACGTTCGTATCAAATACTCTGGTTGAGTTATAATGGGGCAACTCATCAAGTCGACTGGATCATTATATGTTATCTCATCAAGTAAACCGGATAATAAACCAACTCATCAAGTCGACTTGATTATAGACCAACTCAGGTAAGCTGGATTATAAACCAACTCATCGTCTAAGAACCCTAAGCTGTCTCATAGTTCAACACACCAGCTAAGCTGTGCCATAAGCTTGAGGAACCGCCTGGCGGGTGGGTCTGAACCGGGAACCTGTCAGGTTCACCCAGTGTGGATCCTTCGTGTAGGGAGCGGTGACTGTACCCCTGACTGCTCCCCTCAGCCCTGTTATCTTTGCTGGCCAGATGGGACCCTGGGCGGACGCCTACTATCGACCTCCAACACACGGTTATCGCCCTGTGAAGCTGTTGTGCCCCTGAATACTGCCTGCGTCAGGGAGATTATAAAGCACATATCAGGGGATTCCACTGGTTTAATCCCCATGTGTGTGTGTGTGTGTGTGTGTGTGTGTGCGTGTGTGTGTATCTGTCTGTCTGTCTGTCTGTCTGTCTTTCTGTCTGTTTCTCTGCCTGTATGTATATATGTCTGTGTATGTATATATGTGTGTGTGTATGTGTATGTGTGTGACAGGTTGCTAATGAAACAACAATACACTGGTATACCGTGAGCTGGGGAGCAGCAGCAGGAGAGTGTAATAAGGAGATTTGCCTCAGAATTTATAACAGACATTTGATGATTTCCTCATCTGAAATTTTCTCTCTCCTTTGATGTGCTTTGTTACCATGACAACCAGCGCCGCATAACACGACCTGCCATGCAGTTTTACCTTGACACATTAGCTAACGTTTGCTAGTTGTTGGTTAATTAGGCCATACATAAAACTAACTTGAAAAGTTTGGAAATTCAAAGCTTGATGTGAGGTAGATGTTTTACCTCCGGATGAGAGGGTCATTTGATGAACATGTGTGGGATAAAATGTTTTTGATAATGTTGAAATCAAGTAATGTTATATTGTGAGTTGTTATCTGCTCTACAACGGCAAGAAATCTCCCCACAAAATCTCTCTCTCTCTCTCTCTCTCTCTCTCTCTCTCTCTCTCTCTCTCTCTCTCTCTCTCTCTCTCTCTCTCTCTCTCTCTCTCTCTCTGTCTCTCTCTCTCCCTCTCGCTAGTGTGTGTGTGTGTGTGTGTGTCTTATATGAAAATATCTTCATATTCAAAAAGCTCAACCTAACCTAACCTACGTATGATAATGTACTCACATGATGTTTGCCTCGGTAGGTACGGTGTGTGGAAGGGCTTCCCGCAGTACGTAAGGCCTTGTACTACAAGTACGCTTAAAATGTTGATTCAAAATTTGTAAGTAGTTCCTTGTTTGAGTTGTATAAAATTAGATCTAGAAACAGATTTTCATGTTTAATATATATATATATATATATATATATATATATATATATATATATATATATATATATATATATATATATATATATATTTATATATATATATATATATATATAAAGCTGCAAGTTTACTATATGGAATGTTAAAGCAATATGAAAAGAAAATTTGGCTGCCCAAGGTAAGTGGTTGTCACTCATACTGTTGATATGTGATAATGTAAGTTAATATTATGTTTACCTGTAATGTGTAGGTTAATACATACTAACCTATGTTAATGATCAAATCATGTTAACCCCGTTATTCTATTTACCTCATGATGTATCAGTAACCTGACACCGTTATAACAAACGGTTACCACTTTATGACCCGATATGGTCATCACCTCGGTATAACACACCTCCCCACTGTCATGTGAGGGAAAGTTAAGAGTGTTGTAGTGGGGTCAGGAGGGCACTACCCCTAGACCCTCCATAAAGGCGGCTAGCCACCCCCCCCCCTCCCCCTGCCTGTTTACGACCCAAACTACACCACAACGAATGGCCACTTGTGCCGCACCACAACACATGTGACTTTACTTCCCCGCCCGCCTTTCTTACAGTGGTACAACCCTTTACTTAGAGGGAAACAACCCGTACAGGATGTTGTAATGAGTTTTATTCTTCATTTGTGTCTTGCCGCCACCTGAGGCTATTTATTACTTCCGTTTCTTCTTTTTGTTTCCATAAGATGGTCCAGCCTGACGCAGGGACCTCTTGTTATGGATCATGAATGTAACAATATTTTGACACCGTTGTAAAAGCTCAAGCTTTCCGTCATTATGTTGGACACATGTTGTGAACGGATCATTTGTCCTCCAGTCTTGGAGAAGGTTGTGATGATAAGCTATTGTTTAGCAGCGTCTTGCTGCCAGCCCAGATTTGCCTGGCCATGCGTGTCATATTTCCACAAATAAAACCTGAGTAACAGACCATATGGTAACACCCACCACCACAGCTGATCAATAAGGGGAAGTGTTGGAGGCACGTGGGGGAGAGTGTTGGAGGCACGTGGGGGAGAGTGTTGGAGGCGCGAGGAGGGGGCGGGGTCATACTGGGGACCACTGAAGGACGAAGAATACGTACATGTTTATGATGGAGGGAGGGAGTCGGCCGAGGCACCTTTTAGGGTCAGACAGAAGCTCTTTTAGGGGTCAAAGTTTATGACCTTAAACTCTGCTCTCTGGTCTCATTTCTAGTATGTTTACTGTCATAAACAGGAAGGTGTAAAGAGAACATGAGTTTCCATCACCATTACACATTAGATACAGTAGAAGCTGATAATCAACAGTGAACCTGTGCATCCATCAGTAGCATCTGAGCCAGTGATTCCCAGCGTGTGACGTGCCACTCTCTCCCTCCCGTCTTTAACAACTCAACATCAAAATCATCATCTAAGACAATCCAGCACAACTACCTCTGTATTACCATCTTTTCTGGTCAAGAATCTGACACTGGTAATCTATTATTTTTAATATATATATATATATATATATATATATATATATATATATATATATATATATATATATATATATATATATATATATATATATATATATATGTTATCATATGGCAGAGCTTGCTATCTGCCAGGAAACTTTAGCGTTAACTTTCTCAACACTTTTTCTTGCCAAGTTCTCGAGAAGTTTTCAAACGCATTTGGAAAACCTAATATTTTCGCCCGAGTCTTTGACTTGAGTTACTGAAATATAGAGTTTTACTTAGAGCTGTAAATACTTCATAAGGTGTGAGCTGATATTGAGAGTATCAGCTCAAATTCTGCCTGAATGATTTTTTGAAAATTTATGGAAATATTTCTCATCATTATTCTGATGTGGCAAACTCAACTCAGAGATGTTAACCATTACTCGATCAACACAATAAGATACAAAATGTCTTTTCTTCTTATCCATTTTTTATAATTAAAAGATTGTGAGGAATTTTGGACCATATTACGTTTTAGTTTGTATCGTTCCTCACAGTATGGCAGATCTTCCATTGAACCGGAAATTTTTATAGATTTGAATATCCTTTAAATCTCTCAGAAACGTGGAACACACGCACACTTAGGTAACTGTCATAGAGATGGCTTGTTACATACATAAGTGCAAGTTACAGATGCAAGATAACAGAAATATTGGCAGGAGTTCTTCCCTCACATTCTGCACACCACAACACACCCTGAGGCTACAGTCATTCATAATTTTTCACCCTGTCTCCCGGAAATAGCTCTCAGCGTCGTAGGTCAGAGGCCGCATCGCGTCTGACCTCTGACCTCTGTGTTAGTCTGATTTTACAACCCTTGACCTGAGTTATTTCATTCAGATTGTTGGCGCAAGAGCGGCGAATTTAATGTGGTTTCGTACTCATCCTGTGGGTTGTGGCGTCATGTTCTGAATGTTGCTTTGTTCTATTCTAGGTGCAGGCTGTTCCTCCTTGTACGCGTCTTTAAACTAGTATAGATCTCACACGGGGAAGGACGTGTGGGAAATGGAAGAAAAAACAACAAAATTACGAAAAGTCAGTTTCTAAAAACTAGACGCGATGGGAAGCGCGAGGCAAGGAGCCTACATGACCGTGTCGCCGACATAGGTCAGTGTGGGAGATGTGGTGTACGACAGGAGGGCGGGAACCTGAATGGGATTCAGACGACAGAATGAGACCTTCAGTGTCAGGAGGAGCTGCTGACGCTGGAGGCAGCCCATCACGCCAGGCGGGGAGACTCCTTGCTCTCAGTGGAGCCCATAGCAGTGGGTGTGGCGGGGGTCTCCCATGACAGAGGGATTCTCAGATGGAAGACGGAGCCTGATATAGTATACAGAGCTCAAGACGGCACACGGAACCTAGGTCGATACGTGGAATACAGAACGGTACATGTTACCTATTATGGTACACGTAACCCAGGACGGTACGTGCAGTACGGAACGGTACATGGAGCATAAGATGGTACATGTAGCTCAGGACGGTACGTACATCAAAAAATGATACACTGAGCCCAGAACGGCACACGGGGCCCAGGAGGATACATGGAGCCCAGAATGGTACATGAAACCCAAGAAGATGCATGGAGCCGAGAACGGTACGTGGGAGAGGACGGTACGTGGGACAGAGGACGGTACGTGGGACAGAGGACGGCACGTGGGACAGAGAACGGTACGTGGAACCAGGGGGATTTATGGAGCCCAGAGCGGTACGTGGAGCCCAGGTGGGCTGACGATGACCCTGTCAGTTTGTAGAGGTCGTCAAGCTGACGTTTAAGGGCCACATTACTGACGTTCGGGTCGCCCTATGAAAGTGTGAACAGCGTCTGGATGTCGACTGGCTGACTTTTAAAGGTGTTCCTGCTGCCATCTATGGTCGCACCCGGAGTGGTGATAACTGTGCTCCTGACACGGAAAGATTTCACTGCTGACGTATAAGGTCAGCTCTCCTGTCGTGCAGCGGAGGGTCATCCTGCTGATGCGTAAGATGAGAGGTGGGAGGAGGGGCAGTGGGGGTTTAGAGCAACTACCTACTTGTACCTACGACGAGATTTTTCCTTGAGCCAAAACCTTGTGTGCGCGACACACACACACACACACACACACACACACACACACACACACACACACACACACACAGAATCAATAACAACCGCCTCACCACAAACATGTGAGGAAGTGGCGGTTCCATCGTAAATGTATTCATAAACTACTTCAAACGCCATCACTTGTTATCTTATTGATTTCAGTAAGTTCTAACACGAAGTGGAGCAAGGAGTGAGCCTTGTGGTACACCACAAATTACACTTAAGAGTTCGGATATCTTTCTCTTTAATACCATTCACTTAAAAATCTTAGGCTCTGAAATATGCTTTATGTTTTATTAACTGTCTTTATACCAGTCAGTCACATAATTCTTTCACATATCTAGACAGTTACTTATAAGAAAGAGACTGACTTTCGACTATAATATCATAATACATAGCATTGTGATCCGCTCAGTTGTTTTGGATGTAGAGACAGTGGTAGGGGGGATCAATTATATTCTTCGCCAAAACAACGTTGACTGAACAGAAAGGTACTGACAACCTAAGAGGTTATTGATGACCGGGATCAATACATCAATAAACTTGCTGGTGGTACATGACAACAGCGTCCTTGTGATCAGTCAGTCTGATTGAACGAAAAGGAAAATTTCCATAAAGGCCACGAGTCAGTGTCATTCAACACCACCATAATGCATAGGCGAGGCATGAAGTGGATCACTGTTCTGTTGTTGTAGTTTACCTTAGTGACGTACCTCATGTGAGGGAGGGAGGAGGAAGCAGCACAGAGTTAGGTAACAAGGGAACGATTATAACAGATATTAACCTCTTCAGCATCGCTCACCTCGGCCAAAACGTGAATATTGTAAGCTTCCCAGTGTAAGTAAACCTAAATTGTATGAGACTTGAAATGCAAGTAAACCTTAAGTGTAAGTAGACCTCTGCATGTAAGTAACACTACCAAAGGTAAGGACACCTACTATGGCTTGTCAGGCTAAAACTATCAGAAGTGGGAAATTGTCCGACTTTTGTAGAAAATAAAAACAAAAAAAAAGATGCAAAGAAAAAAAGCGAAAGATCATTAGTGTTTCTCCCTCTGTATGTGTGTGGTGGTGGTGGTGGGGGGGGGGGGGGGGGGGGTGTACTTCAACAAAAAGTGTGAGGCAGAAATGTGTATATCATGAACCACGGCTTCAGGCACCCTACCATTCAGAGGAAAAAGATATATTCGTAACTTGTAGTCAAGTTGTGATCTCCACATCGGATATTATATCAACTTTAAAATCTTGTGAATGTCATCACTGCAGTGTTCCTGCAGGCAGCTCCACCTCACACAAGACCCCCACACCTCCGGCCCAGGTCTTGACGACATAGTTACACAGGTAACCCCAAGCAGTGTTGACCACCGAGACACCTGGTCAGGATGTGTGTCTAGTAGCAGTAGTGAGAGTAATGATGATAATGATGATGATGATAATGATGATGATGATGATAATGATGATGATGATAATGATGATGATAATGATGATAATGATGATGATGATAATGATGATGATGATAATGATGATAATAATGATGATGATGATAATGATGATGATAATGATGATAATGATGATGATAATGATGATAATAATGATAATAATAATAATGATAATAAAAAGAAAATGCAGAGGTAGAATCGCAAAAGAATATTGAATTGATATATAAAGAATATGATACAATGAATCAAATAGTAGATACTGTATATTGTAATGTTATTGTAATACTAACAAAAGATGAATGAAGAAGCACTGTATCGTGTCTTGGTGTCGACCATTGATGGAACTGGGGAGTTACTGGGAGGGAAGGAAGGTCAGCAATGCTTGTCTCCTTGTCAGAGTAATCATTTGCTTGAGGCGGACGTGTCTCCCAAGGGCGGTACTGCATTTACACTAGTGGAGCGAGCGGCTTAGGTCAAAGTAAGAAGTTTACATCTCGAGCGAGTTTCTAGATTACAGCCCTGCCTAGCATGCGAGCCTCATGCCATGTTTACTTTGCCTCACGTCTTGTTTACACAAGTGTCTTAAAAAGGTTATATAGTGACGCTTAATCTGTCTGTGAAACAAAGAATAAAGGAGAATCAGAATATTGAGGATCTTAGATCAAGCTGTGAATAAATTCAGAAGACGAGCGGCCTTAATATGAATAACAAGTCTGGAACGTTTGATTATGTAACTCACATTCCAAGGCACCATGTAGATTACATATATTCCATGAGCACCAAATGTCATGTGTAATCATGTATTTGCATCGGAAAGTTTCTGAAATTAGTGGTGCAACTCTCATAATGACCGATGATTATATTTAGAGATAATGAGGTAAGATTAGCCATCAGATGCAATTATCTTGTGTCTTCTAAATTCTTCGCCATTCTTACTAACACGATTTTCCTCATCATAAAGTTTACAGGTTTTCATCAAAAGATTTTTATGTATATGTAGAGGTTTTTTAAAGGAAGATGCTTCTCACTGCTTAATTGTGAGAGAAGAATGTGTGTGTGTGTGTGTGTGTGTGTGTGTGTGTGTGTATGTGTTATGAGGCAAGCCTAGAGCGCTATCGCATATCGCTCGCTGGAGAGAGATTAAGTCTTAACGTTACTTAACAAAACGTTCTCCCATTACAAAACCAGTTTCATTACGTAATGAAACTCTAATGAAACTTCAGATGACTGTACACCTTAAAAGAAAATACGAAAACATCAAGTGCAACAAACTTGTGGGTTGACAGAAATCGATGTTTCCCGGCAACTCGGTCGATGTGAACAATAATATTCTTGTTATACGCCGGGCGGAGGCAGTTTCCCCTGGACCAGTATTAAGAAATAAATTTTCAGTTGAATATATTGCCAGTGGTCATGCAACCGTCTGCAGTTTTCTGTCTAAATTGCTTTTGTGGTTGTCTCGCGTGGTTATACTTGCATGTTTTTTCTTCTTTAGCGTTGTGTTGCGTCCAGAAATAGAAAACCTGAAACACTTAGGAGTGTTTTGCTCCGGGATAAACTTACATTAGTAGCATGTATTCTTCTTCTTTAGTGTTGGTTTGTTTTACAGCAGAAGGAAAACTGGAAACACTTGACCGTTTTGTACCTGGATCACGTGACCCCAGGTTTAAGGACCTCCCGCTTCTATCTTTACTCTGCCACCCCCCCCCCCCCCTCCCCCAGAGGATGGACAACAGCACCAGCGAGTCTTTTATTGCCAGATGAATATTAAACTAAGTGAAGTTCATCCGAGAAAAGGCAATCCGGTTCCTGGCGGCTGAAGATCAAACTATGAATATGTTTCTTGATTGTTAGCCTGAAGGACGGGTTGTAGCAGATGAAGGTTTGGCAGGGATTTATTGGTGGATTCTTGGCTGTGTTGACTAGAGGAGTGAATTATAGGAGTTGGATACTTTGGGAGGAGTTTGTTAGAGGGTTCTTCAGAGCGTTGACTGGAGGAATGGACTTTGTAGGAGTTAAAGAATTTGGAGAGAGTTTTTTGCAGTTTTCTTGGAGAGTCAACTGGAGAGATGGGTTGAAGGAGCTGAAGAGTTTGGGAAGGATGCATTGAAGAGATTTTGTTTGTGTCGACTGGAAGGACGGATTTTGTAAGAGATGAGAACCCTGGGAGGGAGTTGGTGGAGGGGTTTTGGGAGTACAGTGATCAAGAGAAAGTAAAGACGGCAGAAAAGTAGGAGGATAATGGATCCTTGGCTTAACCCACATGTTTAACTAACCGACTACCATGACGTTGCAGACAGAATATCTGCGATTAAAGACGAGCAATTGAGAAGTTCAAATCAAAGGGAAAATGTTGTGTGATTAATTATTCCACAAGGGCATGAGACGACACAGTTCCTGAGGAAATTTTTTCAGCGTGTATATTCAGAATGATTTAACATGTGTTTTAGGGCAAATTTTCATCAGTTTAGACAATCCAATCACGACAGAAGGAATGTTTTGTAAAATGAAAAAGGTTTAAAGAGATTATAAGGCATTCTGTTTTGTTGACCAAAATTTAATGAAGCTGATTTGTGTCTGACGAACCTCAAGAAATGTCACCAGTTAGGATGCTTTAGGGTCGAGAGTCCTGGACTCAACAAAGAGTCTTTAGTTTCGACAGACCTGGACTCTCTGTGAGCGGAGGTCCAGCACAAGGTTCACTGCTCGCGTCAGTTACTCACTTCCTTTATTTTCCCTGGTGCCAACGACAGGATCTCCCTGGAATTTAATTTCCCCTGATCCGCCATGAATGCCAGCAATTGCTCTCTGAAGCTTACATTTCATGGAATTCCTGTTTCTGTTGCGGAACTTCACACCGAACTTGTCTGGTTCATTCACTCATGCGAGCTTCCTTGTTCCTGTTCTCGTTGTTTGACGTAACTGTACACCGGGAAGAAGAAATATGGATATTCAAATTTCATATGTTTCCCTGATCCATTGTGTGCAAAACCCATTATGTCGCCCTTGTCTTCAACCCGGAAAACTTTGCAAGAGTTCTCGAGAGCATGATGGAGCTGTAGAGCGAGCACTTCATAGAGCTCTAGGACACTTGGTGTGAACTGAAGGACACTTAGTGGAGCTCTAGTTCACTTTGTAGACCTCTAGGACACTTTGTGGAGCTCTGAGACAGTTTTTTTTTTTTAGCTTCAGAACAATTAATGGAGCTGCAGGACACTTGGTGGAACTGTGGTCCACTCCACCTAAGACCATCCTAGCCAGCTTCCCTCTCCCCCTTATTGTTTATCCATCACTCTTCTCCTTCATGCTCTCCATCCTTCCAACATTCTCCGCCTCATCTCTACGCCTCCCTCACCACTCAGGTTCTCTTCATCACTGCGCTACACCCCAATATCTCCGCAACTATTCCCATTACCATCATGTCAACATGTCGCCCCTCGTGCGTCGAGAGAGAGAGAGAGAGAGAGAGAGAGAGAGAGAGAGAGAGAGAGAGAGAGAGAGAGAGAGAGAGAGAGAGAGAGAGCCCGGGTGCCCTGGGCTTCATAACATGATCAGGGAACCACTAACCACATCGGGCGTCTGATGCCACTGAAATTTCCGGCTGCAGCCTCCGGTGCCCCGGAAATTACCACCACTGGACGCCTGTCTGCGCTGCTCAGATCATCATCATCAACAATGTTTCTCAAGTCCCGTTGCGTCTTAAAGAAATAATACGATGTGCGTTCTGCTACTATTCAAATTAGAAGCTTCACCAAGCATTCCTCAGCGGAAGATGTTCTCAGAAGGATATAATATACTTGTCATATATATATATATATATATATATATATATATATATATATATATATATATATATATATATATATATATATATTGGAAATGATCACAATTTTTTTTCGTGATCAAGATATTCCTATAAGTCCACGTGTTTCATTTTCCCCGTGGACTCATAGGAATATATATATATATATATATATATATATATATATATATATATATATATATATATATATATATATACCTCTCAACCAAGAATGAATAAAAAAAATATCAGATATAAAGCTGCATTCTCTGCGAATGGAGGAAACAAGTGCTAGACCACTTTATTCCCCCCAGCAGCAGTGGCCAGAGCCACAGACAGAAATCGAAACCTCTGACAGAAAAAGGAAAAAATGAGAATATCGTATTTGCATCTGTAAATGGATAGACAGATTTACTGAAGAGTTAGAGAAGAATGAAAATGAATCTTTAGGCCGGCCGAGCTGGGAGGGTAGAAGACCTCATGAACCATCGTAAGATATACGTAAGGTACGGTAAACCATCGTAAGGTATACGTAAGGTACGGTAAACCATCGTAAGGTATACGTAAGGTAAGATAAGCCATCGTAAGATATACGTAAGGTTAGGTAAACCATCGTAAGGTATACATAAGTTATGCTGATACCATTTTCTCTGTTTACCTGAATTAATTTGTATCATATTTGTTAAACATTTGTTAACATTCTTTCGGACACTCTACCTGGAACACCGTGTCTTGAACACTAAGCCTGGAACACTGTGCCTGGAATACTGTCTATAGAACACTGTGCCTGGACTGTGCCCGGACACTGTGCCTGGACTGTGCCCGGACTCTGTGCCTGGACTCTGTGCCTGGAGCGCTGCGCCTGGAACATATATATCTGAAATATTGAGGTGTTTGCACTGTAATGGTCCAAACTTATTTCTTTTTTCATGAAATTGCTTTTATTTATTATTGCCTGTGAAGCAAGTGGTATATATTATGACTGTGAAAATAAAAGTGATTATGCAGAAACGAGATTACTTTTATTATTTTTCATGATTATTAAATGACCAATAGAAATGTTCAACGGAAATTTTGTACCGTATTGAAAATGTAGGCCACGCTTCGGGATGGTGATTGTATAATATTTCCAGTGTCTGTATTGATAGAAACAATTTGATAAATATCTTTTATTAACATTAAACACAAATAAAGAAACTGTCACTTGTTCTTAGTGTCCCTGATTGTTTCATCATACGTTTGGTTTGAATAAGGCCCTTAATATTCAGGAGAATTCGAGTCTTTAATGAACAATATATTTTCCCGAATGAACAGTTACAGAACTTCCCAATTACTTTTCACAACATGGAGTACAAATATGTCAAACTTTTCTGGAAAATATACAAGTAAATAATGAAAAATGGTTAGATGAGTCTTACGTTATCATTAAAGATATCTTTATCCAAAATAAGAAGTAAACAATCATAGAAAATGTTCTCTTTCCTTAATGCTACTGATGAAACATGTAATGAGAGGATTGGTTGTTCGCTCAATAGATGGCGTGGTTAAGTCTAATTGTCTGGCAGTATCTGGAATTTTAACGTTCACTTTTTATTTCTTTTTCACTACATCGTTTTCTGTATTTCTCGTGTAGCGCCTGCAGGCGTTGTCGTGTGGTGTAAGTACTGTTTACTGATACCTGGTTGTTGTGAATGATCATCCCACATTTGCGTCATCACATTATCTATGACCCCAGAACAACTGTCATGAGGTTCCTGCAGGTTCTAGGCTGCGCTACAGTCAGAGGCAGGGTTATGGTGGATCCTTTTGGAGCAACAAGAAGTTCTTGTTGTGAACCGATGATGATAATACAACCTCGACCAAGTCCACCAGTAGACGGCATGTCACTCCACATGTAACCACAAGCAGGCAACACTGCCATACCATTTCCAATATATATATATATATATATATATATATATATATATATATATATATATATATATATATATATATATATATATATATATTTCCGAATGTATGAATGTTTTAGTACAGACATTTTTTCTGGAGGTTGACTTTATTTCAGAGAACTTTCATGGGATCATGTGACAGTCTTTGCCACCATCTGTCACTCTCCCTACCACCACCACCTCTCACCCTCCCTGCCACCACCTCTCACCCTCCCTGCCACCACCTCTCACCCTCCCTGCCACCACCTCTCCCTCTCCTTGCCACCACCTCTCACCGCCTAGCTCGCCTCTCCCAGGCTGATGAGTTTCACAGGTCTACCGCAAGCCACTCATGTTTGGACACGTGGTCGTCGTACATCGTGGACACAGGTCGTATTTCGTGGACCCAGGGTCTTTTTTAAAGAGGGATGGAGTCGTATTTTGTAGACATTGGATTGTATTTTGTTACCACTGAGGTCGTATTTTGAAAACGAGTGGTCGTATTTTGTGGGATTGGGGTCGTGTTTTCTGGACACGGTATCGTATGTTGTGGGTGCGGGGTCGTATTTTGTGGACATGAGGTCGTATTTTGTGGACATGAGGTCGTATTTTGTGGACATGAGGTCGTATTTTGTGGACATGAGGTCGTATTTTGTCCACAAAAGCAATCGGAAAGTTGCCTGACGGCCAAAATTTTGACAGCCAAACTGAATAATTCAGATAATTCATATCTCGTAAGCATTATAAGTTTTATGGTCCACTTCATGCCACTTACGTATCATGATGAATAATATTTTGTAGGTTTAGCAAATTCCTTCCAGCTGTGGTCTGTGACAGGTTGCATGACCAGAACTGTGTATGGTGAGGTAAGTATATAATGTCAGGAGCCTACTATCGCAATGTTGGCAGGCCTGACACCGATATACCGCAGTGTTGGTAGGCCTGACACCGATATACCGCAGTGTTGGCAGGCCTGACACCACTGTGCCAGTGTGCCACCAACCACACTACCACACAGGCTCAGTTACTCTAATGCTAAGAGAAATGCGACCCTGAAGATCTCGTTGTAGTGAGAGATACAGTCTTGTGGGGAATCATAGTGTAAACAATAATACTCTGAAGCATATGTGCAGACAGACACAAGGCCCCTACACCTTACCCAACACCTTACCCAACACCTTACCCTACACCTTACCCAACACCTTACCCAACACCTTACCCAACACCTTACCCTACACCTTACCCAACACCTTACCCAACACCTTACCCTACACCTTACCCAACACCTTACCCAACACCTTACCCAACATCTTACCCAACATCTTACCCAACATCTTACCCAACACCTTACCCAACACCTTACCCAACACCTTACCCAACACCTTACCCAACATCTTACCCCTTTCCTTAAAGTTTTCAAAATTCGTGGTATCTTCACTTGCGATAGTTTGTTTGGCTAAAATTTTCGTGTCTGTTATCAATGTTTCTTTCATTAGAGGAACAGGGAACAGACCAGATGGTGTATGAGGAGGTTAGGTCCCGGGATACTGTAATATGATGCCACATCCCACATTTATTTATATGGAGACAGAATAGTGAGGCAGAATGATCCTCTCCATACACATTGTAAATTTGGTGCAGGACGATGTATCGTACATGTTTGTATGTCTCTTATGCCGATGAGAAGGTGTAGGACTCTTGTGTAAAGTCGTCATCCTGGAATCTGACGGTGGATTATGTAAAGTAATCAGGTCTGGAAGCTGGCAGTGGACCGGGTATGGTCGTCGCCAGGTCTGGAAGCTGGCAGTGGACCGGGTATGGTCGTCGCCAGGTCTGGAAGCTGGCAGTGGACCGGGTATGGTCGTCGCCAGGTCTGGAAGCTGGCAGTGGATGAGAGAAACTAATAACAAAGGTCTAATTTCCTCCTCCTGCTGACCAACACTGGCAGTGTGTCATCTGATGATTCCCCCAGTACCATGCTAATGACTGAGCCTCTAATGCCGGCCGGCCGCCATCCATCCAATTATTCCCTCACACACACACACACACACACACACACACACACACACACACACTCATCATGTAACTTTGAATTATCATTTCTGTTTTTTCTTTATTTTTCGCCTTTATTACCTTGTTCAAGCTTAACTCATAACTGATAATGACCTATTACCTTGCCCAAGCTTGACACATAATTGGTAATGACGTATTTCCTGGCAAAGCTTGCCACACAACCGGTGATGAACTATTAGCCTGCCTCATAATTGTAAATGACCTCTTACCTGCCTCATAACTGATAATGACAGATTACCCTGCTCCATAATTGGTAATGACCTATTACCCTACCCTATGACTGATAATGACCTGTTACCCTACCCCATGACTGAAGATGAATCCTGCTTGCCAGTGTTTGTTTTAGCTGTGCATTTGCCTTTCTGATCAGACAGTTACAGTATTTCTTTGTATTATAGATGTTGAATGTGCTAACTTATGTAAACATTTAAACTGGATGTGCTAGACTGTATAGACATTATGAATTAAATATCCTAACTTCCATAAATCAATATACTAGATATGCTATCCTATGTAGGTGACTATTTTAGACATGCTAGCTTATACAAAGATATATATTGAGCGTAACAGCTTATATGAGTAAATGTATTAAATATGCTAAACAAATATGTATCTGTTCTTTTATTCTCAGTTTTATGGAGGCAAGAACAGAGGAGTTGGCAGGGTAAAATAACTTGGATACCCACATGGAAAGATATGATTTATAGCACTTAAGGCAACATTTCTAAGGAAATGCAAAGGCAGCAAAATATTTGATGAAACTAGACACGACTTACGAGAGATCACATTAGGAGTTAAAAAAGGTGAAGCGGGTTCCGGAAAGGTGGTTGAAAAGGGAGGTTGAATTACTGGAACCCAGGATCAGCCAGCCCTCCACACTCCTTGATCTTAACCTACAAAGAATCTTTCAGTTTTTTCTCTTCTTTTTCTGGCGGGAGAAAATGGCTGGGATCTCTTACATTAAAGCCAGGCAAGAGCACCAAGGGAGACGGAATGGGGGAACTACAGAGAGAAGAATGAAAACGGAATGCAGGAAAAAATAAAGGAAGGCAAGAGGAGGTATATTATGCTAAAGTACCGCTGCTACTAGTATTAGTGGTAGTAGCAGTAGTTGCATTACAAAGAGTAGTAACAGCAATTGTAGTAGTTGCAATAGTCGTATTAGTAGCAGTAGCAGTTTAGTAACAGTAGTAGTAACAAATGATATTATGATAAAGGTGAAAATATGAAAGGAAAAAGAAAACGAAATAACATAAAAGAAGAAAGTAGTGAAATCAAACACAAAATATAAACAGTATCCAAAAAGTGGACCATTAAGAAGGGAAGTAATCCGAGCATATAACTGATGATAATGATAATAAGTGGAGGAAAAGTGGAAGAAGGCAAACCTGAAGTGAAATATAAAACACGAGGAAGCGGGAAACCAAAAGAAAATGAGAGGCGAGAGAGTGGAGGAAGATGGAGAACAAAGAAAGAATGGATAGGTAGCAAATAAGAATACTAAGAGAATGACCACACGGAGAAGACACAGCGAAAAGAGAAGTGGATGAAGGAATAGAGAGAGAAGGAGGGATGGAGGAAGAAGATGATAATGAAAACGGAAAAGAGTAATATTGAGGAATGGAATGGCCAGAGCAGGGTAGGGCAACGACGAAAGACGGAATAGAAGTAGGAAGTAGGAGAACAAGGAGGAGGAGGAGGAGGAGAGCCATAGGTCGAGGTGGAAGGTGGGGGAAGGACCTCGGGTCCGCCACCCTGGACGTGACACCCGCTCCACAGTTTTAACTTTTCCTGTAAATTCACCGTCGCTGAGATGGGCCTTATAGAACATCCCGGCCTGGGAGAGGTGAGATGGGCCTTATATACCATTCCAGCTTGGGAAAGGTGAGATGGGACCTATACAACATCCTGGTCTGGGAGAGGTGAGAGGAGATATTTATTCCAACCCGGCCTAGAAGAGGACGACGAGGGACGAATATACCATCCCAGTCTAGAAGAGGACAAACTGGGATGGGTAGGAGGGAGGGGTTGGGGGGGGGGGGGGAGACGAGAACGAAATATGATGGAGAGGGTTGGTGGAGTACGAGTTATGGGTTTGGCTGAGATTCCGACGAAAGAGTCAAGTGTAGAACCATGTAACCAGTACACTGGACTTTGTATAGAAAAATATGAAAGTTGCAAAGGTTTTGGTTGTTCTTGAAGGGTACACTGTAAGTCCTGGGGAGACCTTCATTATATCTACAGAAGGTACAGTGGTTTGTGTTGTCCCTTGACTTGCTTGCTACATGTACGGTGAGACAGTGGTCTGAGGGCTGCCAACAAGCACACTGGATCCCTTCCATCCAAAATAAGATATCAGAAAACAGCAGAAGCTTCATCGCTGTACTCAAAACTTGTGACTTTTTCTTTTAAACTTGGACATAACTCTGCCTAAAGCTTACATTAAATAATTCTCTTCGTACAGATTCTGTTGAAGAGACAGACATCACCGATTCAGAACTCACAACTTTTAAGTCCTTTTTAAAAAGTTGATATTCAGTGGCTGTTTCCCAACAATTTGAACTGTGCTATCTATGTGATCTCACACAGGTACCGAACACGAAATAAAGTATTAATTTCAAAGACTAAAGGTTCTGTGGTGACCTTTTTATGCCGTGGGAGGGAGACAGACATGGTGCCGTAACTCTAATACGATGCACTAATGCTGCTTCAAGGGACCTGACATAGACTGAGCGGGGATGAAGAAAGCCTCAGGGATCCTTCGGCCGAAAAACATAAGCTCCGACAGGACATTTTCTATCTTATTTAAAGAACAAGTTTTCCGCCTCATTTTCAAGATGTTTTCTATCCCAACATCGAGAGGACGTTCTCCATCATAATTTCAAGAGAACGTTCTCTATCTCATCTTCAGCAGGACGGTGTCTGAGTTTGGAGGGGACGCCCTCCAACTGAAGAGAGAAACAAAACCCTCCAAGTCATGGAGGACAGTAGAACCAAAATAGCTTCACATGAAAGAGACGAGATGCTCAAAAGTATTGTGGAGGAGGAGGAGGAGGAGAAGGAGGAAGATGAAAAATGGAAAAAAGCCCATTACGTTCAACTCTGAGAAGCTTTTGTGGACGAACGACCGGCGCAAAGATTCTGTGTCCCAAGAGCTGGGTCGTCGTCATGCTCGTGGCCGCCATGTTGCTGATGTAGGAGGCAGGCATCTGAGCTGTAGCAGAACCTAAACTCCTGAAGTACAACTGTATGACGCTGATAAGACGATACGACACCTGTGTAGTACGATACAACACCTGAGGACAATGGTTCGACACCTGTGCACGACGGTACGACCCCTGGGTAAGGTCTGCTGGCTTCTGACCTGAACTTTAAGGGCCACATCCGGGTCAGAGGTAGCGCATCATACCCAAGGGTCGTATTTCGTTCTCAAGAATTGTACTCATAGAGTCAAGACTGACGCCAAGCAACAGGATCGGTAAGGGAAATAGTTCTTGACGACCGGGAAAACGTTAAAGACCAAACGAGTGTGTGTGTGTGTGTGTGTGTGTGTGTGTGTGTGTGTGTGTGATTAAGCCACATGCTTTTAATCTCTCCTAAGAAAAGATTCGTTCCTGACAAAATAACTTGATAACCGTCCAGTACGCCGCTGTTTCAGGAGCATAATTCACATTGTTAAGAGCAAAGTTTTGTAACCTTGATGTTTACCTCGCGTTATTCCATGAGATCAGCAACACTGTTGTTGCTGGCTGGTCGATGAAAGAATTTGTTGCAGGAATTTTGTTCAAAATTTCACTGATATTTTTTTTTATTTCATGTGTCGATTTCTCTCCCGGCAACAGAGAAAGACTAAGTTTTTCACTTCTTTTCGGAGACAAAGTTAAAACTTTTCTGTTTGAACTTTGTTTGTAAACTTTGTTGTCCGAAATCCCTCTATTCTTCTTGAACACAGACTGGAACATGATAGATATGAGTGGTAATCGACTGTTCGACCCAACGTTGTTTTCGGCTTTTGCAGATAATAAATTGACTAACTTGTTTGCTAAGAACCAAGGATGATACATGTTTTGTGTAGACTTGTACAATATCAAGATGAATCTCTCGCTCTCCTCTCCCCTCCTCTCCCATCCTTTCTCCTCCTCTCCTCTCCCCTCTTCTTCTCTCCTCTCCCTCTCTTTATCTCTCTCCCTCCCTCCCTTCATCACTAAATCCCGATTTTCTTCACCAAGTTACTTCCTTCTCTGTCTTCTATAATCACATCTTAAGCTCTCCGTACCACCAGCTGTCACATTAACTTCATCTCTGCTTTACTCCACACGAGGCTATCTTCAGGGAGCCAAGCCACTCCACACATCAGCTAGAGCTGTGGTCTTCCCGCAGGAGCTGCTGATAACACTTCCTTATAAGATTTACCGCTAAACATATATTGGAGCAGCAGCAGAGGATAATGACCATCTAAACCCTTGCCTCCCATACCCCGCGTCATATAACTCAGATTACTCTCTCTCTGTTGGTCCCTTTATGTTAGTTTTACAACCCGAGCTGGAGGTGTGTGCGACGCCTCTCCCACCACACCAGACAGCTGGCTAAACAGGCTCTTCTGTCTGCTCTGTTTACATAATTAATAATGTAGCTGGAGGCAACGGTGTTATTAGTCATATTTCAAACCGAGCTTCGCCCGGGTTTCTTCTTGGCTTTGGACAAGTCTGGGGAGAGGATGGTGATGGTCCTGAGGGAACTCAGATGACTGGCTCCATCCTGATGTTTCTTAGGAGCTTAGATGTCTGGCTCCATCCTGAAACTGCTGTGGGAGCTAAGACAGATGTCTGGCTCCATTTTGAAGTTCCTCTGAGAGCTGAGTTTTCGGCCTCCATCACAAGGAATCACCTTTCTCAAGACTTACTCAAGCAATAAGTTACTTAGCCATGTGTGCGTGTGTTTGTTTGTTTGTGTGTGTGTGTGTGTGTGTGTGTGTTTGTGTGTGTGTGTGTGTGTGTGTGTGTGTGTGTGTGTTTAAACTCCCATGATAACTTCAGAACTTGACCCCCTTGCCTTAATACGGAATGTTGGATCTTTTTCCCTCATATGAAGGTATTACTTTGGCGTTTGCTCCCGAGAGCTGGCTGCATGTATGCCCCCAACACTAGCTACACCACGCAATACTCAGCAAGCTGTTGCATCACATGATTACTGTGTGGCCGTTGACAAATCACGGGTGGGCCGTTTAGATAACTGTTTCTTTCCCTTCACCACAAAGCTTTGGAACTCTCTATCCTTTAGTGATACGGATAAGGAGGTACAAAGGTCCAATCTCTGTGCTGTCAGAGACGCTACAGGCGAGGGACTGGCAGTGGGATACGTTCCCTCGGAAGAATGTAGCTTAAGAAGACTCACTGAGACAGTCTGCAAGCCGTGGAGTGGGACCTCGCAGGCCAAGGATGATTGTTTTGTGGATGATTACGTCATGAATGACCAGGTCGAAATCTTTACTAAACTCATCGAAGATGAGAACCACAAGAGGTCTTACGTCATTTTCAGTCCGCGACGGATGAAATCCAGGAAGTTGAGTCTGTGAGTGGTCGAGCAGGTCTTAATGTATTACACAACTGCAGTTGGTCTGTGGAATGCACAGTAACTGTTTGAATTGAACCCAGTTAAACACAAACTTTCACGAGTCACCTGGGAATCCTGGTGACGTCGATGGGTCGTATATCATTGAGAGATTGTGGGCTTTTTGGCTTCGGTGTTGGGGGAACGTGTGCGTGATTACTGTTTGTGTGATACGGTGGGAAGGGGTTACTCTCGTGTTGTCTCGTCTGTTAATCCTCTATATAAGTACTGTGTTTTTATTATGTTATTCCTGTGTATATGTACCGCGTCTTTACTCTGTTGTATGAACCAAGCGACACGCCAGCCTAAGTCAAGTAACCATTTATCGAGCACCCCAGATTGGGTGTTGACCGACTCTCGCACTCAGGATTCGAACCCATGCTGGCCCGTGCTGACTGATGGTGTGTACATCCGTGTTTCTGAGAGAGAGAGAGAGGGAGAGAGAGAGAGAGAGAGAGAGAGAGAGAGAGAGAGAGAGAGAGAGAGAGAGAGAGAGAGAGAGAGAGAGATAAGACTGAGATGGAAAGAAAACAAATGACGGAAGAAGATATAGTTGCCAAGAGATAAAGAGCAGTTGAAAGCTATCGATAGTATTCAGTTATTCAGTGGATGGGGACCTGTTGAGGGTAGGAGGTATATTTGGCCAATCATAACAGAAGGATGGTGTGGCCAGTAATAACAGGAGGATGGTGTGGCCAGTAATAACAGGAGGATGGTGTGGCCAGTAATAACAGGAGGATGATGTGGCCAGTAATAACAGGAGGATGGTGTGGCCAGTAATAACAGGAGGATGGTGTGGCCAGTAATAACAGGAGGATGGTGTGGCCAGTAATAACAGGAGGATGGTGTGGCCAGTAATAACGGGAGGATGGTGTGGCCAGTAATAACAGGAGGATGGTGTGGCCAGTAATAACAGGAGGATGGTGTGGCCAGTAATAACAGGAGGATGGTGTGGCCAGTAATAACGGGAGGATGGTGTGGCCAGTAATAACAGGAGGATGGTGTGGCCAGAACAGGTGAGCGACGAGAAAGCAAACGGAGACAACACATGAGGAGTGGCTGGCCAGGGCAGTACATGAACACTGTTTAGTTAGTCTTCAGAAAATAAGAGCCGCAGGAACACGAGTGTTTGGCAGATCCATAGTGTCAACAACGGGTCTGGCTGGACTCCATGAAGGAGCAGAGAGCAACGTATCTTATCACAGTGAAGTAAACAATGAAAGAACAAAAAATGTATATAAAAAAAAAAGATGTAAGGGGACATCTTGTTAGAGGATTTATAACATCGTAAAATCAGTCAGCATCAGATAAATACACATTCAGAATAATCCGATTGACAAGATGTATATATATTCCTCCGTAGTGGTTTACATAAACTTGATTGCCAGTTAGCTAAGTCAGAGTACAACAGATCAGCAAAACAATTAGGCAAGTAGAATTTATTTCTGACTGTTAAATTGAACAATGATATCCAGCGAGGGTGAGCAGCAAGAACGTATATCTATATTCCTCCAATAGTATAACCAATAGATAATGTCTCTCTCCTGGTGATAAAGGACCACATATTTTTCCAGCTGAGAAGCGTTTGTTGGTTCGGGAAATATGTTACTGGACGATAAAATACGACCCGACCCATAACTCTACCAGGACGCGTTACACCAGACAACCAGGTTAGTGGCGGCAAGATAAGTCTACCCAACATTTGAATAACTATATGAATACGAGAAGCAAGTTCATATATATATATATATATATATATATATATATATATATATATATATATATATATATATATATATATATATATATATATATATAAAGGAGAGAAGGAAAGAGAGAGAGGTAACATGACAGGCCAGGATGAAGAGTCTATAGTCGTCCTAAGAATAGTGAGTGTCCTGGCCTGGCCTGGCCTGGCCTGGCCTGCCTCCTCCCCCTGGGCCAGCCTCGGGCTGTCCTCCGTCACAAGTTGGCCGCCATGGTTCGTTAACGGTAACTTCCGCTTTTATTGGTTTGTGGAGACTCTTTTTACACATCTGAAGACCGAGCACTGGCAAGAGGATTTTTTTTTCTGAGACGAAAAACGACGAGGAAAAATAAAAACCTCTGTTAATGACGTGTTTCTCTCCAGGAAACGGTTACGTGCGTGGTGAGTTACATGACCGTCACGCTGGTGTTGAGGCTAACAAGTTGAGTGCATCGCTCAAGGCCCCTCAGTGCCAGCTGGAGTGCCTGGCCATACTAGTAATCTATGTGATTTACAGCGAGAGAGCCTCGTGCCTGCCATGGTGTCCTTGTACACCAAGTGTTTGACACCAGCTTAGTCTGGTGCACGCTCTTACACCGGGAGGCCTCACCTGGTAGGGTTACAGGGTGGTATGGTGGCATTATCCCCCTGTAGCTACTACAGGGAGTGGAATAACTCCCACAAACTTCCATGGTTTCTGTAATGGTCCAACTTTACAAATTAATTTAACTTCACGCTTCTCAAACTCATAAATATTTCTTAAGATTTTCAGCAGAAGGTAATAATCTCGTTAATGATTCTCTTTGATGATGTCTTGGTAGACACTTCCTGGGCCAGGGGCGAGCACTGGTCTGGCCAGGGGCGAGCACTGGTCTGGCCAGGGGTGAGCACTGGTCAGGCCAGGGGCGAGCACTGGTCTGGCCAGGGGCGAGCACTGGTCTGGCCAGGGGTGAGCACTGGTCAGGCCAGGGGTGAGCACTGGTCAGGCCAGGGGCGAGCACTGGTCTGGCCAGGGGCGAGCACTGGTCCGGCCAGGGGCGAGCACTGGTCTGGCCAGGGGCGAGCACTGGTCTGGCCAGGGGCGAGCACTGGTCTGGCCAGGGGCGAGCACTGGTCTGGCCAGGGGCGAGCACTGGTCTGGCCAGGGGCGAGCACTGGTCCGGCCAGGGGCGAGCACTGGTCTGGCCAGGGGCGAGCACTGGTCTGGCCAGAGGCGAGTTGGTCTAAACAGCTCAGAATCAAAGATATATTATATGAGATGAAAAGTGAGGAAATGATAAGACAGACAGAGTAAAAGAATGAGTGAGAAAATAGTTTCCTTCACACACACACACACACACACACACACACACACACACACACACACACGCACACACACACGCACACACGCGCGCGCGCGCGTTTATCTCAGACGTGCTAATTTTAAAGAAGACAACTGACGTGTGTGTGTGTTGTGTGTGTGTGTGTGTGTGTGTGTGTGTGATGCAATATGCCGAGGCGGGAGTCTGCTGACTCAGACTTTGCTGCCATAAGACCAGGTCTGGTGACGGTGGGAGATGCGTGAAGCTTTTTATGCTGAGTTTGCTGACTTCAGAGAAGTGTGTTTACTGACACTAGAAAAGTCGGGAAACTGCTGACGCGTGAGGAAATTTATGCTTGCTGACACTACGGAAGACACATGTCTCCTGACACTAGAAAAGTAGATATTCTGAAATGACAAGAGGTGTGGACATGCTGACTGTGGCTGACTCCGGTCCCACTGGAGACGACTGGAGAGTCTACGGGGTTGGTGAGGGATGACAACATTTAAGATTCTGGTTATGGTGACACCAGCGAACACTGAGAAAGACTAGTCTTGCTGCCACTGTGTAGAAAACATTTAGAAAGCCTGGTGTCGCTGCCACTAGAAAGTCTGATTTTGCTGACACTGGAGAACACTGAGAGAACTTTGTTTTGCTGACACTGAGGAAGATATGCCTGAGCTGATAGTGCTATATGCAGGATGATCTCAGCAGAGAAGGTTTTCTGTATCAACCTTGCCACAACCACAGCCAGAGGCTGCAACCATGTAATGACCCGTCCACGGTACATGACGGTACAGGAGGTGTAAATAGCCACACAAGCAACAGAACAAAATTTGATTAACGTTGGAGTTAATTACAAGGGAATAACAAGAGCATCCAAACCTGGTAAATTGAGAATTCATATTTGAAAAGACCAAATGTCATACCGAGGTTGTGATGACATCATCCCTCTCAGCACCACGGTACGACCCTTCAGTATGATGGCCTGACCTTTGACCTGACCCAGGTCAAAGGCTAGGCCATCATACCCACGAGTCATACTGTCGTGTTCAAAGGGCGTATCGTGCTCACACAGCTAAAGAACCCACCAAATATTCTAAAAAAAAATGGTTGCTGGCTGAACATTTTTTTTATTTTAACTTCGAATTCATTCCAGGCAGGAGTGCGTTTTTTCCTTTTTTTCCAATTAACAGTTTTCTGTTATAGTCCCACTCCCCTTAGCATGAGACCCATCCCCCCCCCACCCACACTCACACACACACACACACACACACACACACACACAATAGAGTGCGTTAAGACGGGACAGCCGTGAAAAAAATTCAGATGTTCTCTGATTTATATCAGTCTCGAGTTATTAGAATTCACGAATGGTGAGTTTGGGTTATGATTATCAATTAGCTGGGCTTATGACTGGTTAGCATGTAATTATATATTATGTGGTATCTTATCTCAATCAAGAACCTGTTGTGGCTCCCATAAGTCTTCTTGTTGACTGAATGTGGTTGAATTGATTTTTCAATCTGTTTTCTCAAATGTCAGTGTAAGAATGTCTCTCCACTCTTCACCACCTCCTTGTGTCTCATATTATTTTGTTTAATGCTGTGAGATGGGTGAGGATGAGTGAGTCAACACATGAGCCATTTCCACCCACATTCTCCACCTGACCCAACTCTTACTCATCACCGAGCAAAATATCTATATGAGATGCTATTCATGCCATCGTGGTATAAACAAATGAACAAATGGTTTGAACCTTTGTCACCGTAAGTGGATCACCACACTCAGCCACATTCCTTACCCACCATAAAGGTTTGGAGTCTGTGGCATCTTAACCAAAACTCCACAACACAAATCTTCATAATTCTTGACAGATTTGATGACAAACATTAGCACAGTTCATACCTGTCACATACACACGACACAGCAGTACAGGACAACCCCTTGACTTTGTCCAAGATGATATACACATAAATTACATACAACAGTAAGTAGAAGGTTACATAAAGAGGGTGTTAAAACAGCAGTCTGTACAAAGCTGGAGGTAATATGTTGATGTGTGAGCAGTGGTTGGGATGGACTCGCTATGGTTGTGATACCCAACTGCTACTACGAGACAGAGATGTCAAGTGTCGGAGGTGATGAAGGCGGGAGTGCTCGCCTCTTGTATCGTGACACTGGGTCAGAGTGATGGATGGAGAAAGTCGGGGTGGTTGGGATGGGGTTTTTATGTCTTTAGTCAGCAGTGATGCAGTAGACTCAGCAGTCTGAAGATGTCTTGAACACACATTCACATACAGGCAGGCAAGTCTCTATAACGAAGCCTTGAAGTTATCAAAAGTATCATTGTGGCTTCTGCCATGAAGTGTCTAATGACTGACTTCCAGCCACAGTCAGTTCTGTTCCCCAGCCAGATGTCTGTGCCCAGATACGTCTGTTCCCCAGCCAGATGTCTGTGCCCAGATACGTCTGTTCCCCAGCCAGATGTCTGTGCCCAGATACGTCTGTTCCCCAGCCAGATGTCTGTGCCCAGATACGTCTTGAAGACATCAACGCCGATATCAGCTTTGAAAAGGCCCGACGTTTATGGTCCTGATGAGAAATATTGATGCAGATGAAAACTTGTGTGTCTTTATTACTGGTTTATGTGTGAGACTGTCAGGACCTGCTGACGCTATAGATTCTGCTGACTTAAGAGAGCGCCTGATTGCTGACAGTATAGAAAGCTACGACTGCCAGCGCTACAGAACCTATTCACACAAGAGAGGGGCTGACTGCTGACTGTAGAAAAAGTAGAACTGCTGACGCTACAGAACACGAAGGCCTGCTGACACAAGAGAACAGCTGACTATGTTGACAGCAAAAAAAGTATAGATTTGCTGACACTACATGTCTCGTGGGAGTTGCTGACGTCGACATGGGACATATTGTCAGCCACGCCTCGCCTACTGACGTCAGAAATAAACCTGAGTTAGTCAGGCCGGAGTTTGAGGGAGGGGGTTCGGTGTCAGGATTGACACACACACACACACACACACACACACACACACACACACACACACACACACACACACAAGCATGCGCGTGCGCGACTGTTTGATGCAGAACAATGGACGTTACTCTCTGGACAGAAGATACAACTTAGTACAGTACAGTCAGTACACATGCACTACCAGCATGGACAACATGTGTGCACTATCCATCCCTGCAATATTCCTCAGAGCGTAAAAGGAAAAATAACTAATGTAGTCGTGTTTTTCAGTGTAAAATGTACGAGATAATAGTAAAAAAAAATTTACCCAAATTTCCCTTGCATGAGATGTGGGCCCCCTCATGTAATTTGCATATACAATACGTGCTAATAGAGGTATTGCTAGCGGTCTTTGAGATAGGGCGTCTGAACCGGAGAAGCTTGATAAAAAAATCTTTCGTGTGAGATATCTTTAATAGGTTAGGTTGTTGTTAGTGTGTGTTATAAATGGGAAGTGTGTTGTGATGTGTGAGATGATCTTAGGAAGAGAAAACCACTGGCAAATGATCAAACTGTGTGACTTTAAGAACGACACCTCACTCACACTTCTCTCTTTCTCCAGTTAAGTACGTATATCGTGTATATATATATATATATATATATATATATATATATATATATATATAGAGAGAGAGAGAGAGAGAGAGAGAGAGAGAGAGAGAGAGAGAGAGAGAGAGAGATAATAGATAGATAGATATAGAGAGAGAAGTAGATAGATAAATGGATGGCATGATGGATAGATACAGTATCGGGTCTGGTGATCCTGTGAACGTATAGGTTTTTGCTGCTTGTGTTGGCAGGAATGTGTTACAGGGAGACGAGGAAGTGAGGGTAGGGGAACAGAAGGAAAGGGAAGGCTGGCAGGTAGGATAGCAGAATATATGTGAGGGCAGCAGCAGCAGAGGGTGACGGGGAGAGTGTGGAAAAGGAATTAAGATTAGATGTTGGAAATAGACACTAAATTGAGGGAGAAAATGATTGCAGGAAATATCAGAATCATGAAGAGAGTCTGTGAGGTTGAGATGGAAGGATCTGTATCAGTTACTGAGTAACTGGTGATGAAAAAGTAGTAACAGAAATTAGAGAGAAATGATAAAAAGAGAATAATTAGAAATCAAGCAAGAATAAAGTAAACAGTGTTAGGGGAAACTGAAGAGGCGAAATAGGATGAAGAGATAAGATGAAATGGAAAAATAATTGAATGGAAGGAGAGTTGATGATAAAGAGATTAAGATTGGGAGAGAGAGGGACAGAAGAATATAGGATTAGATGACGAGCTTGAGAGGATTAGCTGGGGTAGAGAGTCGAGGGAAACAGATAAGGAACCAAGCAGTTCAGTTAAAAGGATTAGCAGAACAAACATAGGGCAGGGGAGAGAGAGAGAGAGAGAGAGAGAGAGAGAGAGAGAGAGAGAGAGAGAGAGAGAGAGAGAGAGAGAGGAGGGGGAAGATGGGAGGAGTGTGAGTGGCTTCCTTGCGGGAGGGATATAAAACTATGAGGGTTGTCCAGTCATTCTACATACACACAGGAGGAGGTTACCACAGGCTACTGACTGCTGGCGATGGTTACAGTGGTTGAGACGTAACCGTTATCGTAGTGATCTGGTCGAACGTAGTTGGGTCGATCGGTCGTGTTTGCGAACTGCACCTAAGGCACCAGGAGTGTCAGGGTTCTGCAGGGACGGTACAACAGTTTGTACCCGACCAGTCAGATGACCTCCAGGTGATATGTTGAGCACACCTTCATAGGCGGTGTAGGAGGGACTGGGGATGATCTTGTGTGCCTCTTTCCGCACCTTTTCTAGTAGCCCTTGTTGTGGAGCGGATAGGGAGGAAGACCAGAGAGGGGCGTGGGTGAGTGAGTTCTAAAAAATTGGAAGTTTTGTTATTATTCGTAAGGCGGAGAGAGTGCATGATGTTGACGGACAATGTTGAGACGATAGCTGGAGGACATGATGATGGTGCTAACATGTTCCTTCCACTTACATATTTTGTCGTCGAGGTAACACCGAGAAGTTTGGTGGACTGAACAACCTGGAGGGGGCTGGTGCCTAGTGAGACAATAGGGGATGAGACAAGGGCAGAGCTGATGTGCATGACTGATGTGCGTGACTGCGGTCTGTCTTTCTGTGGTTGATGGTGACGTTGGAAGCTGTAGTCTGACATTTCTCCACAGGATAAGTCTGACTGCTGTGTTCGTGGTTATGATTATACATATATATATATATATATATATATATATATATATATATATATATATATATATATATATATATATATATATATATATATATATATATGTGCGTCTGTGTGTGTGAAGCCTTAATTCCCGAATGGCGAAAGTTTTCCTTCTCTCTTGATCAACGGCGTATGGAAATTATTAAGAGACCAAGCTGGCTAACTTATGCACTTGGTATATCCGCCAAGTGATTTACACCAGTTGAAGTGATTTACAACATCTGTAAATCCTGCGAGGCTATGGCTGTAAGCGGCTTTAATGTCAGCTTTCATTAGAGTAACATAATGGCAACAAATAGACTCTGAATATTGTGAGTCTTTCAGTCACTGAGGTCTGTATACAGACCTTTTGCTGTGTGGCTTCACTGTCGTAGGTAACTGTGCTCTGCCGTGAGTGTATTCCCTCGCTCCCTTACCCAGACACTGTCCAGAGGCTCAGCCATGTTGTCATCCTTTACAGTACGACCGCTTGAGCACGACACGACGGCACGACCCTTCATCACGACAGTGCGACCCAGAGGTATGATGCTGTACACGTCGACACTGGGTGCAAGAATATGTTGAAAAGGTAACTTGACAGGCGAACCTGTGGTGCTGTATAATGGGTTGTCGACTTTAAAGACTTTTCACCGCACTGTTGTCTTCCTCTTGCTCGGTGGTGAGGCCAACATAGCTACCCAGTCAGTAGTCGTGTCATCACACTCAACTTGTCACCTCCGGAAACTGATCATTTTAATCCTCACCCCAGCAGCCAACTGGTGAATCACACAACAGCGACCAAGTGGTGATTCACACCCTAGCAGCAAACTAGTGATTCACACTCAGCAGCCAACTGGTGATTCACACCCCCGACAACCATCTGGTGACATTCAGCACATGTACGTGACCGGGATTTTGTCGTACGTGTATCACAGCACTGCAGTGAATGACGAAGTCACTGCAATAAAATGCATCGGACGTGTGCAGTGATACGGACAATGTTGTGATTCCCTGGTGACGTGTTTATTGTCTCGTCTAATTCAGGTGTAGAGTTATTGCTCAGGTACACACTACTGCTGTTTACAACCTAACAAACGCATTCTGTATTTTGTTAGTTTTCAGACCCGTGTTATGCAAAGGAAATTGTTCCTTTAATTCATATTTCTTTCTGTCATCATTACCTGTGTTGCTAGTACCGTTGTGTGGAGCAGCCTGGGAGATCACCTCACCAACATCCTCAACCAGTCAAGCCTCGAGTGAAACATGAACTTCCACGTTACATAATCCTTCTTAACTGTTCACTTTCCTGATGGAAATCATGGTGGGCACAACGTTGCTCTTCACGCTACCTCTTTACACTAAAAGCTTCCATTACATTATAATTTCAGGTGTTAATTCTTCGCATTGCCGCCGTCCACACAAACTACAGTACACGGGAAGAGCAGTTCATATTTGCAGCCAAATAAACTGCGCTGTGCAGTAAGGGAGAGGAAGGCGTCAGGCGAGGTGTTCACTGCTCACGCGGCTGTAAACGAGGATGAAGCGCAAGCTGTTCAGCGCTCACGCTACGCTGTGCAGTAAGGGAGAGAGAAGCTTTATTTTGAATCGGAATTGAAATATTTAGTTAGAGTAGCGAGCGAGGCCCGTGTCATGAATATAAAGTGTCGCACACCCCCACCCCCGTGTTGTCCCAGCTGACGGAACCCTGGCTGTTGTTGTGGCGGGAAACAAAACTAAACTTGCTTCCTGAGACGTGATGACAACCTGACCTTGTGTTGCACACTGAGGACAAAGGTTCATTTCTTCACATCCTGTGTTCACTCACCTGATCGGAAAAACCTGAGAAATAAGACATTTAAGATAAAAGTAGCTTTAGTTTTATGATTAATATTCATGAGAGTAAACATGGTTAATGGCGTTAGGAAGAAAACTTTAAGTTAGTTGTACATATGATTCAAACATGAGCATCTCAGCCAACATACACGAAATGCTTTTGTAATGATGAATATTGACATCTGACATGGAGGGCAAGTATGTGTTACTACCCCGCCAGGCGACTAGCAGTTCGCTGGATCACCCAGCGTAAGGCACCTAAATTCCCTGCTTCTTTACACATGATCCTTACCAGTAAGAAATATAGGGCAGGCAGCGAGGGTTCCTGAAACCTCTGATGTCTCAATAAGAGACTTCAGAATTATTTCTAGTGTGTAGGTCATCATTTTCCAGACAGAACTAGAAAAGAGAATCTTTTCCTGCAGGATGTAACCTCGTCAGAGACCAACAGGTCCTTTATTATCTGTTGGTCCCGCGTATCTGTGTATGTTTATATATGCATGGCCTGTGGCCTGCCCGTAACCCATGACCTGTGACCTGCCCGTGACCCATGAGCTGTAACCTGCCCGTGACCCATGAGCTGTGACCTGCCCGTGACCCATGACCTCACTTGATGACTTCATCCCTCGTGTTCACCGGAAGTTCCGCCGACGTTATTGGGTGAAACCCGAGCCTTTGTTGACAGACGGGTCAGTTTAGGTTCAAGCCAGGCCTACCCAAGGGCGAGAACAGGAAGTAATATGATGCCTATTGAGCCTTGACGGCCTGAGCACCTAGGACAATGTTATGCTGGCTGCAGCTGTCAATTGGAGGAGGTTGAGGTTATATTAAGGACTTAACGCTACCAACCCACCTCTCCTATCTGGATGTAAGGCACTGCGACAAGAGAGAAGGAACGAGTATTGCCAGGGATATGCTGCTCTCATCTGTTGCCAGGGATATGCTGCTCTCATCTGTTGCCAGGGTTATGCTGCTCTCATCTGTTGCCAGGGTCATGCTGCTCTCATCTGTTGCCAGGGTTATGCTGCTCTCATCTGTTGCCAGGGATATGCTGCTCTCATCTGTTGCCAGGGTTATGCTGCTCTAATCTGTTGCCAGGGTTATGCTGCTCTCATCTGTTGCCAGGGTTATGCTTCTGTCATCCTAGTGAAAATCTGATTACTTATGTACTTCCTGGTATGTTTCTGCTTTGCACAAATTGGCTTTATCTCTTCTGATGTTTCTATAAAGCCCCGTAGATCTACAGGCTCCACGATCATGTGCTCGTCAACCATACTCCTTAAAGTCTTTCTTCCCACATGAACGCCTATTGCCATTAGCGTTTTCTTCTACTGATATCTGACTGCCTTTTTCACCGTGTCAAGGCAGCCTCGAGAACAAACGAAAAACAGCGCCCTACCTACAACCAAGACCTTCACCACTGCATGTGCCCATAAACAGCACATCGCTCCCTGTATACCACATTGATCCAGGCCATTCTGTCCATTGTATTAGTAGTAGATTGCGTATTTTGCTATTAACGAGGAATATCTATCTGTCCCCAGTGATATATCATATAGATTATTTTCATATAAAACACAGATAAACGACAGGTACTGGGAGCAGACCATTTATCACCGGAGCCTAACCCAGTGACTCTGATGGTCCAGCAGGCTGTTTGTTACCACACAGAGTAATAACACAGAGTGTGTTGACAGTCTAACAGATATACACAGACACACTGTGAAATGAAAGCGTTTTTTTCTGGTGTCTGGATGTTTAGTTTGTTCACTTTCAGTATAATGTTTCAGGTATTTGTGTTATGGTAGATGTTTCTCGTGGCTGTCTACAGAATGGCGTACACATCACGCACACACACACACACACACACACACACACACACACACACACACACACACACACACACACACTTCGCATGCTAATGTTATCGCCAAACTCGGAAGGAAGAGATAAACATCACGAGTCTTGGGAATATCGTCACAGCAGGACCTGGCGCTTCCTCCTGATCCTGCCTCACTTGTTCCATGCTGACCTGCCCTGGCTTGATCTAGGCTGTGCTGGCCGAGATCAGGTTATCTATATCAGGTTGTATAAATATATATCAGGTTATATATATATATATATATATATATATATATATATATATATATATATATATAGGGTGGGGGAGGGGGCGAAAATTCTGGGAGCCTTGAAGAATGTGTGGAAGTCGAGAACATTATCTCGGAAAGCAAAAATGGGTATGTTTGAAGGAATAGTGGTTCCAACAATGTTGTATGGTTGCGAGGCGTGGACTATGGATAGAGTTGTGCGCAGGAGGATGGATGTGCTGGAAATGAGATGTTTGAGGACAATGTGTGGTGTGAGGTGGTTTGATCGAGTAAGTAACGTAAGGGTAAGAGAGATGTGTGGAAATAAAAAGAGCGTGGTTGAGAGAGCAGAAGAGGGTGTTTTGAAATGGTTTGGGCACATGGAGAGAATGAGTGAGGAAAGATTGACCAAGAGGATATATGTGTCGGAGGTGGAGGGAACGAGGAGAAGAGGGAGACCAAATTGGAGGTGGAAAGATGGAGTGAAAAAGATTTTGTGTGATCGGGGCCTGAACATGCAGGAGGGTGAAAGGAGGGCAAGGAATAGAGTGAATTGGAGCGATGTGGTATACCGGGGTTGACGTGCTGTCAGTGGATTGAATCGGGGCATGTGAAGCGTCTGGGGTAAACCATGGAAAGCTGTGTAGGTATGTATATTTTGCGTGTGTGGACGTATGTATATACATGTGTATGGGGGTGGGTTGGGCCATTTCTTTCGTCTGTTTCCTTGCGCTACCTCGCAAACGCGGGAGACAGCGACAAAGCAAAAAAAAAAAAAAAAAAAAAAAAATATATATATATATATATATATATATATATATATATATATATATATATATATATATATATATATATATATATATATATATGCAGTAGCTGAGGGGGAAGTGACCTAACATTACCTCCCTGGGTTCCGTTTGGCAGAGATGGCTCAACATGCAACATCTCTGCTGTAATTTTTGACTTACCGTATACCAAAGGGGTGACGCAGGAAGACAGGGCTATACTTATAAATCCTGTTTACCTCGCTTCCATGTCGTTGCTTATCTCACGGCCATAGAGGCAAGAGAGTGTCACACTATGGAAGTATGCTGTTAAGGACGAGGTGTTTGGGAAGAGGGAGAGCGAAGGGTAGAGGAGGCTGGAGCCTGGAAGTGCGAGATAAAAGTTAATGAAGCTGTTGGCGACACAACGACTGGCAGAGTCTGGAGGCCACGACCCTCCCACCTAAGCTGTGTGTTGACAGTCACAGCTAAGCTGTGTACTGATGCGCTCTCCTCCCTGATACTGTCATTGGCTTGGGTGTCATCAGCTGTTTGGCTTAATGGCCGCGCTGTATCGCTGTTGTTGTCATTCTGTTTCTTCATGTTACCAGAGTCTTGGCATTCTGTCGGATCATATTGGCTGGAAGGAGCCCTTGCGACCTCTACGTTTTGTTTGCCTGTTCCGGTCTGGAATGGGAGGATCCAGGCACAAGGAGGGGAGGGCTGCTGTTACGGCCCTAGGCGCTGGAATGGCAGGCGCGAAGGAAATTACAAAGTTTGTTACTGAGGTGAATATGGAAAGTATATCAGTGACGCCTGAAGGAGAGAGGTTTGTAGAACGTAGCGTTAGAACTGGAAGGGTCTGATGAAGGCAGATGACGTTGGAGAAGGAAGGTTTAGTGTTTCCAGGAGGAAGTAGGGCTATTTCCTATTGTAGTGGAGCGAACTAGATCTATTCCACTTGGGGCTGGAAAGAAGTGAAATTTCACTTGGATGGTTGAGATTGGAATGAGGGGGAGCTATTTCCTTTGGTACTGAACCGAAACAGAGCTATTCCAATTGGGTCTGGAACGAAGTAGGGTTGTTCTATATGATGCTGCAACGAAGTAAATCTATTTCACTTGTCGCTGGAACGTGGTGGAGCTGTACCATCTGGTGCTAGAGCCAAGTGGAGCCCACTTGATACTAGAAAGAAGTGAAGCTATTCTCCTTGATGCTGGAAAGAAGTAGGATATTTCCACTTGATACTGAAGCAGAGTAGAGTCATTCTTTGTGAGGCTCAAAGCAGTTAGGTTACCTCTATATGATACTGGAACGAAGTGACTTGATAGGTTAAGTTGAGCACCATTCAAGCTTTGTATTATCAGTATATTACCCACGCAGGCTACATAAAGAGTCAGTTCACTCACAGATGTAGTAAGAGTAAACTGACTGTTCTAACTTGGTGGGTTAATTCCCTGGACAATGGTTTGTTTCCTCTCCAGAGAGATAAGGAGAGGAGGAGAGCGGGAGACCGCCTCAACGCTGGCTCAGAAGAGGCATAAAAACTTCAAAGTTCACGACTGAGGAGGTCAAGCACTTCAGCCTGTTGAGGACTACAGGGAAGTTGCTGCCACGAGTAGTTTACTGAGGAGGACCGTGCTGCTCTGCTGAGAAGAACCTTCCTGGTCTGCTGAGGTGAACCGTGCTGGTCTGGCTGAGAGAGCTGGTCTTGAGGTGTGACGAGGGGGCAAGTTTACAGAAGACATTACTGTGAGAAGCACAACACAGGCCTCCAAAAAACAGCTTTTGTTACATGTAAACTATCCTGAATATGTTGTAAACTGTCGAACTACTTCCTACTCACAGTGGTAACGCTGTCATCCATTTATGGATCTCCTTCCTTCCTGGCAACATAGTCATCAAGACGATTACTTGACATATTTTATGTTTACGTCTGCTGTCTTTGTCTGTTTATATCCTCAGCGTTGTACTCATAAACAACAAGTTATTCTTTACTAACTTGATCAAGACTGTTCAGTCTAAATGACTCTCCTAAATGACTCTCCTCAATGCATAAACCAGTAATAAACCATTCAGAACCCCAAACGATCATATCTGCATCTGTTCAACCTACTACCATAATAAACAGAATGAACATCACGTCTCACACGGAAAACACATTCATGAGGGAACCAAATCATTGATCCCGGAGTACAACAGATGGATGACTCAGGCCCTAGCGGACTATAAACAAAGAACAGCTGATAGACTGTCAACAAAGAACAGCTGATGGAGGAAATAGCACAAGCCCAAAGAGTACAAGTAACAAACTCCAGCACCATCTACAAGGGACAGATATTTAAGTTTTAACTCTATTATCCAGTTAATGGCATCTTAAAGGTGTCGTGGAGGTTGGGGGGTCGTGGCCCCCGCAGCCCGGTGGGGGGGCAGGTCGTCCCCCTCTGATCAATAAGAAGTGAGGCCAAACTGTTGGTAACGCCGCCAAAACATAAAGGGTGACTCCATTAAGCCCTCTGGTGTGTGCGTGCGTGTGTGTAAGTGCGTCTCTCTCTCTCTCTCTCTCTCTCTCTCTCTCTCTCTCTCTCTCTCTCTCTCTCTCTCTCTCTCTCTCTCTCTCTCTCTCTCTCTCTCTCTCTCTCTCTCTCTCTCTCTCTCTCTCTCTCTCTCTCTCTCTCTCTCTCTCTCTCTGCGTTTGTGTGTTTGTATGTTTATATGTGCGTGAATATGAGTGTGTTGGTGTTTGTTGATGTGCATATTTGTTTGGGTGTATTTTTCGTTGAAGTTTATGTGTATTTGTATTGATGTATTTATATAAAACTATATCCATTCAGAACTAAGATTATTACATCATCCCTTGAAACATCAGACAACCTCCAGGTAAAGGCTCACAGTAGACAAGCCATCCATGAAACCTTTTGACTTCCACAAAGCTCCCGGATCATATTATATAACCTTTATTATTCACCCCTCATACATTTCGCCTGTTATTCATTCCCATACATTTTTCATCATCTGTTCCCCTGGTGTCATAACTAATATTTGGATTAGTCTGCATCACAGGCATTTTCCACGCTTCTGTTGGTGTGTTTCGCTTTCACAGTATTTATGATAACTTTATAACTTCACTGAGACTCGATATACATCCTCACAGCTTCGTCCGTCCTTGCTGGTTTCTCTAGGAACACTTCCTCGGGTAGGATGTCCTCATGACCCAGTCTGTAGTGGGTCATATCCTTCATGTATCATATAACCCATCTGGCGTGGGTTAGACGCATCCTCCATATAGCCTGTAGCCCTACTGGTGTGAGTTAGACGCATCCTTCCTAATCATATCATTTATCCAGGCGCTGTGAGTCAGCAACTCCCACCAATATAGGATGCGCCCATATCCTTATTGAAGGGTTGTCCCCCCTGCCATGGTAGGGGCTTCCTGCTCATGGTGATCATGGCACCATCCCCACCATGAACTCCCCACACCGGATGGGAGGGGAAGCAACTCTCCCCTCTGGGATAATGGGAATATTTAGTCCAGACGATACATGTTGCCCCTTCCTTATGTTCCTTCACATTTTCCCTGTGTGTCTCCTATCTCATCCCGTCCTTTCCTTGTGTTATACCTCTGCTTCTGTAGCACCGTACATGGCTGACTCTAACCGTCAGCACCTTTATAAAACTCCACTCGCTTCCTTCACATAAATCCATTACTCGTCTATTCTTTCATCTACGTTTATTATCCAGAAATTTGCAGCTAATTCAGGAGACGTGCGTGAGTGTGTCGCCCGTATATAATGCGTACAATGAATGTAGATGAAGAGTTATTCACTGGAGGCACCGATGAATAGACTTTTTAATCCCTGGGTATGAATCATTCATGAAGAGGGTAACTTACTGTTTAGTGACGGTGGGGGAAAACCATAGGATGTCCCCCTCGCTGCTCGGCACCATCCACCTCCCACACAAGGACAGTGTTGAATTTTGAAGAACCTAGTTGATGGCCTGAGGTTTCAGCCTATCATTTATGCACTACAAGTTGCTATGTTGCCATTCTGATGAAACTTCATTATCATTAATGTTATCATTATTATTATTATTATTATTATTATTATTATTATTATTATTATTATTATTATTATTATTATTAACATTATAATTATTATTATCATCATCATCATCATCATTATTAATGTTATATCCTCATTATTATCATTGTCATTATTATGAAGAGAGAGAGGATCATTCACTTCAGCAAGACTGTAATATGAATTAATTCCTTGGAACAATATATATTCATGAGACGTTCTCTGTTCAGTTTATTTATTCAGTTTTCTTATTCAAGATGTGGCAACTGGTGCAAACTTTCAGCGGGAAAGAAAACAAAATTCAAGTGTGCTCGATACCCTCCCGACCCAGGGAGCTGGGATGAGTAGGAATTTATGTGAAGGCAAGTTACCTCCCCTAGAGGGTATATTGGGTTAAGGTTCGATGGTTCTTTGCAAGGAGTACAACTGTAGTCATGTATAAATTGGTGGAGTCTCCCTGTAGGACAGTTAGTTCAATGGATGTCCTTATGTGGCAGGCGTAGGCTCTGTGTACTGGAGAGAGGTGAATAATACAGGCAAGATCTGTTTGGTGATTTAGAGGAACATTTCTTGTTTTGCATATTCATGTGAAAGGCATGATACGCTGGCTGGCTGTGTTGAGCTGCACGGTGTATGGCTTCAGTAACCCCGTGAGTACAACGGTACGAATTTAGAACACGACGACGCTGCGATACTTGGCTACGACGGTACGACCCTGAAGCGTGTCAGCACGATCTTGGAACAAGACGGTACGATCCGTAAGCACGACTACATTACGATCCATAAGCATAATAGTACGACCCTGCTGGACCACGACAGTATGATGTGTGGGCTCAACCATACGACCCTCATGATTGATGGGTTAGCCTTTGACCCATAAGACCATCGTCGTGTTCAAGGATCGTATCATCGTCGGTCACTGGTCATACTGTCGCTCTCACTGTCATCACATCGCGTTCAAGATTGTTACCTTCGCACTAAAGTGACGTAACGTCAAGCTCCTGGCTCGTAACGTCGTGTTCCAGGGTCGTTCGTCGTGCTCCAGTGTGGTGCTGTCGTACTGAAGGGGATCAGAAGGTCATGAGGGCGGGTGCCAGGTGCCTCTCCTGAGCTACGTGTGACACCAGTCACTTGCCACCATCGATCAGGTCTTCATTCACGGGGCTTCCCCAGGTCCGAGGTCCACCCTCCTCACGCCACACTCTTATGACCATTGACCTGTGTTGACCTCTGACCCACAGTTAACACAGGCTATGACCCCGTTTGTTTCTAGGTTCGTCTGCAACCGTGTTCTCACTCGGCATAACCCTGGGAGTAATAATATAGACATCTGGCTTTCCATGATCTATTACTTCTGTACTCATGAAGTGTGAAAGCAATTATCCTCACGTCATAGCATCATCCAGAACGTACTATATGAGGATAACGAAGTTACTTCCAAACAGAAGAGATATAAGACATTCTTAAGATGATTGCCATCCTTCCGGTGGTCTCAGACTAATCTATATAAAATGATAAAATAAGTCCAGACGTCTAAGAATCAGGAATCACCGTCAATATTTTCTCCAGAATGAAATCAAATCAGCGATGATCGAGTCCCTAATGATGCTAATACATCACTTTCTTCAGACGTGAGTTTGCAGCATCGCCCACGTGTCTCACCAACTGAAGACATTTGTGTACCAGGAGGAAGAGGACGCTGGACTGACCTGACCCCTTGAGAATGCCTACACGATCTGTGAGAACACGTAGAGACGACCATTAAGCACGATGGTATGGTCTTATTCAAGGATTGTATCGTCGTGCTCACAGTACTTCAACCTAAGATTCGTATTTGGTATGAAAGATAGTCACCATACTGAGGTCTTTAAACAAATCTATTGCCGTCAGAAAAATACCAAAAAAGAGCAGCTGAACTGATTCCTTCCTAACGTAACAAACCATATGAGGAGAGACTGCCAGAATTAAACGTGTTCTACTTAAACAAGAGGCGTCTCCGGGACAAATTAACAGAATGTCTTAAAATATTTAAAGAATTCAACAACATCGATATTGAAAATTTCTTTACAGTAGCGCCAATGTTACCGACGAGAGGAAATGGACTAAAACCTTGAGGTCACCAAGTTAATCTGAACTGTACGAAATATATCTTGACCAACGACATTACTGATGAGTTGAATAAGTTCCCAGAAAATATCTTTAATGTCTTCAAAATTAGGTTTGATCATCACTTGTCACTCTCCGGTATTGAATAATTCCTGTAATTAGTCATCATAACACAATGGTATATCAAGCTACCTTCTCAACCACTGATCTCTCCCTTGTCATGCTGTGATAGCATACCAACATTGATTAACCGATGCCACCTGCTTTGAGAGAGTAGCTATAAATTATTGTATCATTCTTCAACATCTGGAATAGTATAGGCATGGTAAATCGAGAGACTGGAGCTCAAGTTTATCCTGACTATTATATTTATAACAAAAAACAAAGGGATGCATGACGTTGGTGATAGAATGCATAATACACCCATTTTCAATCTTCCTTTTGATTTTTTTACAAAATTTCCTTCAGGCATATTAATCCCGCAAGGTATTTTTCTAGCTGTTTTCCCTTCGGCTTGTTGCAAGAGGGAGTGGAGGGTGGGGAGGGAGTGGAGGGGGGGAGAACCTTTGCTCTGCAAACCTTTACTTCTACTGCTTGTAGAGGGACTGTTCTTTTTTTCAGTAGTGTTAAGGTCAGACCATCTCGTTTGGACCTTGAGTCTGTGTGGTCTGTTTATTAGTATAACTCAGACATTGTACCGTTGTGCCAGGTACATCTCACAATACTTGGGACGAACATTCCTGATGGTGGAAAATTTGTCGAAGTTTCTTCTTAATCCCCTTTTGTGTTAGAAGCTTGTGTATGTGTGTGTACATAGATAGATAAATAGATAGGTAAACATATTCCGCTAATTTATACAGGCATCTGTGCATCCATCATCACATTAGTTGCCAGCAACGTACGTGTCTGTCCACCAGGTTCTATCAACCTGTCCATCTCCCAGGCAGCAGGGCAGGTTCCCCGTCCCGTCACACCAAGGTTCATGATTTACCAGGATATAAACAGGACAATCCATCAAGAGCCTCCAAGCTAAATTTATTCTCAACATTACGTTTGGCGCTGAATAATGTAGACCATGGTGCAGGGAAGAATGGCCCCCAAGCCTCGCCCGGAAATACTGATGAGCCCATGATATATATATATATATATATATATATATATATATATATATATATATATATATATATATATATATATGTGTGTGTGTGTGTGTGTGTGTGTGTGTGAGTGTGTGTGTGTGAGAGAGAGAGAGAGAGAGAGAGAGAGAGAGAGAGAGAGAGAGACTCATAATTTATGGACTGTCGCCAGTTTTATTATTTTCTTTTTCTTTTTTGGTAAATGATGTTACGTGAGTAGTGAGACTGATGACACTTAGAATAGAATGGAAAATGTTGATGTCTGACGTGTGAGGCTGAGATGGTTATGAGAGTCATTACACAGTGGAACTCCCACCATCACCTTGTAATGCGAGAATCATTTCCCTCACACTATATCAAGGGTCTGCTCGAGTTAATACGGTTCCCGATGCACAATTATTCACTTTTTTCCGTTGAGATATGCATACCAAAAGAGCAGCAAATTCACGAGCTCTCTTATGTCACGAGCGAATCATTTTGAATAGCAAGTTAGAGCAATAACTTGAGGTGGGTGGCAGGCTGGGTGGGTGGCAGGCTGGGTGGGTGGCAGGCTGGGTGGGGTAAATAAAGATGCCAGCAGCAACCTGCCGTTCCTCACAACCTCCTGGCCTCACGTGATGCCTGAAGAATGAGGCAGGGAAACTCCCGCACCTTTGAAATCATTGGCGGAATGTGAGTTTATAGACGGAGTCCGGACTCTTGAACAGTATATGGCCAGAGTCCGGACTCTTGAACGGTATATGGACAGAGTCCGGACTCTCACAGCACTTTGTGGCCAGAGTCCGGACTCTTAGGACAGTTTATGGCCAGAATCCGGACTCACAGAAATGAGTTATGATCCCGACTTAGAATATTTTTTTCTATGAGATGTTTGTGGTAAATTTATGATGAATATGTTGAAAAAACGAGAAGTGTGATAATAGATCACAGATGATGGAAGGTTCATCATGAATGTTGGTCACCTGGATCGTTATGTTCGTGAGCTGATAATTCATAATGAAGGGAGTAATTCTGTAATATGAAAAAATGTAATAAGATTACCTGTGTATAGTACATTCTCTCTCTCTCTCTCTCTCTCTCTCTCTCTCTCTCTCTCTCTCTCTCTCTCTCTCTCTCTCTCTCTCTCTCTCTCTCTCTCTCTCTCTCTCTCTCTCTCTCTCTCTCTCTCTCTCTCATCATCATCATCATCATTTCAGTATCTCTAACATCCTCTCACAGCACTGAAGAAACAAACACCAAATTACACCAACAAAAACAACTACCCATCAGAGTGAACAACGACCAAGTTAGGTAGGATGAAGAACAGCCAAGTTAGGTAGGATGAAGAACAGCCAAGTTAGGTAGGATGAAGAACAGCCAAGTTAGGTAGGATGAAGAACAGCCAAGTTAGGTAGGATGAAGAACAGCCAAGTTAGGTAGGATGAAGAACAGCCAAGTTAGGTAGGATGAAGAACAGCCAAGTTAGGTAGGATGAAGAACAGCCAAGTTAGGTAGGATGAAGAACAGCCAAGTTAGGTAGGATGAAGAACAGGCAAGTTAGGTAGGATGAAGAACAGCCAAGTTAGGTAGGATGAAGAACAGCCAAGTTAGGTTGGATGAAGAACAGGCAAGCTGGTTCATAATATACGTATGTATCAACCTTGACATTGAATATAGAATTACGAGAATATTTCAGGAATAATTTCCTTCCTGATCTGCTGCTGTATGTCTTGTAAGTAAAAGTTATTGATATCTTATCCCGGGTGAAGATTTGTTCTTTAAATCTTATATGTTAGGACAAAGATATTTCATTGAATTGTATTGTACTGTGGTGACTTTATATAATCCCTAACTTGTTATTCTAGTTTTGTCCATGCGAACACACACTTACTCGCATGTGTATATTGATATACCTACACACATGTATGTATATGTACACACACGTAATGAATGCATCCATAGAAAACACACACACACACACACACACACACACACACACACACAGGACCTCACGAGTGCAGAACTGCCTCCATGAACTGTACAAATAGCAAATTACACACACACATACAAGTTAGGGAACCAATATTTATCAACTGCAGCAAGTTGTGGGAGGTCGAGAAAAAATTTCTACTTTCAGAAGGGAAGAGCAAGAGCAAGAACAAGTTGCTAACTCGCCACAATTTGTTGGCTCTGAAAATGTTGTTTCAGTCCTAAAATTACTTAATATTCTTAACCCTCTCATATGTAAGTGAGATCAGTTTGAGAATCATTATTAGCCTTGATAATGTGTCAAGAATTGTTATTGGGTGCGCGCCTCTGCCTACAACAGCCTGACTAATCCCAAGACGGAGAGCACAGCACCTTGCTCCCAGACGCAGCTGTGGGGGTAGACTACCTCCGACACCATCGTAAGGTAAGGTAAGGTAAAGCCACAGAGCCATCTGGTGGGCACAGACACATGGCAAGGAACTACACGACCAGCCTCCGGGGTCGACTGGAGACCCGTCTAGAATATACCGAAGCGTATTTGAGCTGATCTCAATCAGGATCTGATTATATAACAGGACTTTTTCTGTCTCTGCCTCAGTCTGTTGGAGGGCGTCCTCTCCTCCCTCCCTCCCTCCCTCCCTCTCCCTCCCCTCTCCCTCCCCTCTCCCTCTCCTGCTTCCCTACTCCCTCTCTCCCCAGCTCTACACCGGAAGTCCTGTGGCCTGAGTTTGTTTGGTGTTTTCTTGCCAAATAATCCTGGGCTGCCCAAGAGTGATGTAAGGGTTTATCTTATAATCCACTGAATAATACTACCATAAAGAAGCATGCGTAAGTCTTACGGTTTAATACGTTAATGATCAGCCGTCCATGAAGGCACAAGAGACAGCAGCCTCCGTCCATCGTCCTCACTAGCCACTGCACTCACTCCGCCTCTGTGCCACAATCCTCTTGACCTGCACGTCCTCATGTACAGAGCCTCTCCAGATGTCTTTACAGCTATACCTCGTCCATGGGTGAACGAGAGTGATAGGAAGTGATGGGTCCCAAGCTACTCCAGTATGGGATTACAATCCACCTCAAGGATGAGAACTGAATCACCCAGACCAGTTCCCTCACGTCATCATGGTAACTCAACAAGAACCTCGATGGTGTCTCTCTCTGCTCCATTGTCAGTTCTAGCTGGACATAATTACACATTAAGTTCGGAATATTAGCCAATAAGAAATCATCTCTGCAGTAACATATACCATTTTCCCGACCAGAAATGAGCTACTAGACTACCACTTTCCCAGTTACTGCCTCGAATTAAACTATCAAACAAGAGTTTGCACTTTCCGTCCACCGTTAAAGTACCCAGCAGCCACTTGCGGCGCCGGGCCGGGGTCACCATCCACCACAACAAAAGACGAGCAGTTAATTGGTCGAAGTAACTGGTGACGTAGCAGACATGACATCTGTTGTGTACTAAACATGATCCAGTAAGTGTAGCTCATGCCAGGTTCCTCCCACATCGCCTCATCAGTGTATATCCCAGCAACAGCAGACAACACAGCCAGGTCATGACGCTCCCGACACCGTCTAAAACTACAGCAATGCACAAGTTTAATGTGTAAGCCAGTGTTGTATGCTGTGATGAGAACTTCTTACTTGAATAATGATTCAGTTGACACGATACGTGAGAGATAAGACAACACCTTCCAGGGAGGGTTTCCTCCAGACCGGTAGGCCGCGGTGAATGTTGGCCCCACATGAGGCTCGCTTGGCATCATCCCAGCGACTGATTCCCTCCGCTGTGGAAGGCGACTGACTCCCCTGTCTTGGAAGGCGATTGACTCCAGCTGTGGAAGCCGTGTCATCTTCACCCGACGTGAGGGAGCTTCTGCCACAGTGAAGTTTACTGTTACACCTCAAATATGCTGACCTTTCATTGGGTCTCTTTTGCCGTCAGACCTACTTTACGCTCGGCTTCGTTTTACAGTTTTGTGTGTTTGGTTAGTTATGCCTCAAGATTTCTAACCATTCCTGCCGTCGATGTTTGGCTTCGACCAAGTTGACTGAGGCTACTTTAAGCAGCTGAGTGACTGAAGAGAAGCTGAGGAAATACCATTTTCATGAAATAGAGACACAAGTTCCATTCGCGTCAGGTATCACTATTCAGTAGCTTTCCTGGAAATAGTCAGCCTTCTGAGCGTGAAGTGTGAAGTGAAGTCTGGAAACTCAGGTTTAACTCCCAGTCACCAAGGCAATGAAGTGTCATCCACTGCAGAACGAAGACTAGTGGAGTAACATTACCAAATAACAATATAACTACCTCAGGCCGTGCTCGGAGGTCAATGGTTGCTAACCTCTTGAGCACAGCAACATGTCGGCTTTTGGACATGATGACCCGGTCTTAAACTGACCCTTGAGAATTAGGGTCAAAGATCATACCATCGTGCCCAAAGGTCGTACTGTTGTCCTGAGTCGTGCTTAAGAGACGTAACGTAGTGCCCGAGGGTCATACTATCGTGGTCATGAGCCATAACGTCGTGCTCGGGGGTCGTTCAGTCGTGCGTGAGAGGTTAATGACCGTGATAAAGGAATTTCACACTCCATCCCCATGGGAACCACGTTAATTGGAACAGGTAATTACTCGTAATTACTGTTTGTGATTACTATCTGTGTGGTACGGGGAGAGAGTTTTACACTCGTGTTGCCCCTTCTCTTAACTTTGTATGTATTCCATGTGTTAACCTCATGTATACACACATGTACGCACATCCAAGCTTACGCTGTATGCCCATTCATGGACCAGTCCCAAAAGAGAGGATGGAGATGTGGGGTTAACTGTAAGCTGGCTGCCCTGTTCCGGAAATCGAACCTGGGGAGATTAGATTGGTAGGTTGCAACGGCAACCATGTTAGCCACTGCACCTCGGAGGTTCGTATGTATGTGTCTGTCTTAGTGTGTTATGAGTACCAGACGACCTAGTGGCCTGTAAGGGGGCTACCTGCAGAAGGAGCTGAAGGTCTTCATCCATTGTACCAAGTTAATGGTCGCCAGTCGAGTGGATGTGATCATCTGGATGTGTCTTTTGTTTGAGTGTTTATAGCATTAGGGTAACAATTTGTTCCAGCTCTCATTGCCTCCTTTTGATAAGAAATTTATCTTCCCTGTATCTGGGATTAAATTCTTTACTGCTTCGTGCCAGTGTCTTATTAGATCACTTCAACGCCAGAGATCTTTCTCCGTTGATGGATAGAGACGGTATGAAGTTCCCTGGAAAGCCACGAGGAAGCAGGGAGTCTCTTGAGAATATTTTGGTTTAAATCTTGGGCAGAAATATAAAAGATTGAGACAGTAAAGAATGGCTAAATTATTCCTGTTCTACACAGGGGCGTGAAGAAAATATTGGCGATTTTGGTTACGCGACCAACCGTCAATTTCTCTGAGGAATGAGACAGGAAGTGAAAAAAAAGACAAGCTTTACCGTGAGGGGAAAATTTGGTATTTACTCTGAAGTCTCTGTTCAAAAAAAAGAGAAAAAATGTTTCTTTGGTCCATTACAAGGGAAAACTCCTATATCCTACTTCCATAATCCCATAGCGGACTTCCATGTTATGATATATGCAATATCCTCATGGAATATATATGGTAATATTTTTTACACTGTTTCCCCTGAGCAGCCGTTAAGCTTTCTAATATATTTCGCCCAAGTTGGGGGCGGCCATATTAGCGATGGTGGGCTGGCTGACTGACAGACGCTGCCCACCCTAACCCACCATTCTGACGGAAGGAAAGAGGAAATGTTATTGGCAGTAGTTAACTGTGACAGTTGATGACGATATGTGACGTCGTGGAGGGGTTCGGGTCGTCACAAGGAAGGTTTAAGGTCGTCACATGAAAAGGTTGGTGTTACAAGAAGTGTTACGGTCGTCATAGGTAACTACCTTGTTGTAGTTTACTTCAGTCTTGTTTCTCATTCTTAACGACGTCTCGTATTTCACTTGATAGCCGCTCAAGCCACCCTTCTGTGCACACCACAGTGTTGCTGCTCCCTCCTTGTTCTGTAGGTATTATTTCGCCCGCTGTTATCGTAAGCTGTTTACAAGTGTCCTTGCCACCAAGCCTTGAACCCGAGGCGCGTGTGTGTCTATTGATTCCCAGGTTTATGTGTGGGGTCCAGCCACACGAGGAGGGACCGTTATGATATCCCCGGTCGGCCCCCTTTTCCTCAAACAGCTGAACAATAAAATTTCCTTATTTTCCCTCGCTGTAGCCTCTCAGACTTTCATGTCAAGTCTACAGATACTTGTAAGACCTGAGTAGCATCTACGTTCTTTTCCTGCTACTGTTTTACCTTCGACCCGAGACTGGGGACGAGTCTTCCCTGAGCTGCGTCGGTCATTATGAAAAGAAATGATATTACAATGTATGAACAGTATCATTACATTGTATGAACAGTATCATTACATTGTATGAACAATACCATTACAATGTATGAACAATATCATTACAATATCATTACAATGTATGAACAATATTAATGTTGATATCATCTTGTCTGGCCACACTTAAAAGACTGTTTTAATATTAGCGTAGGATCTGTCACATGTGTTCGGTCACACAAGAACCATGATGTAGGATTCGTCACACATGATCCATCATGAAGGATCCGTCACACACAGTCTGTTACAGAGTACGTCACATAGGATCCCTCACATAGGATCCCTCACGTGGGATCCGTCACAGAAGATCCGTCACGTGGGATCCGTCGCATAGGATCCCTCACATAGGATCCCTCACATAGGATCCGTCACTCACGTGGGATCCATCACATGGGATCCGTCACATGGGATCCGTCACGTGGGATGCGTCACGTGGGCATCACATTAGCGTGCTGATGAAACTGGATCTGACTTTTTTCTTGTTCTTTACAAATTAAATGATAAATATTTTACTCGTATATTTCAGTAAAATCGACGGCCGCTCTCTGATCTGGTTTTCATTTCGAAAAAAGAAAATGTAAAATTTGTTTGTAAATATATGTATGGCTAGGAAGCTACCGTGTGTGTGTGTGTGTGTGTGTGTGTGTGTGTGTGTGTGTGTGTGTGTGTGTGTGTGTGTCAGCGTGATGGCGTGTCATATGGAGGAGTGAGCGGTATATGGAGGGAAAGATCCGGTAGGAGGAGGGTTACTACTTCGTTGATAGTGAAGATAAACGGGAGGAAACCAGCACGTTAAGCTAAGCAACCTCCTCCTCCACTGTGTAGTCATCTTGGGTCCCACTGCAGCACCGTCAGCATCATCTTCTCTCCCGTGGTAACTGGTCGGAGTTTCCTTTCTTAGGAGGAAATGGTTCCTGGTCTCGTTTGTTGATGAGCTACAAATGGATCATTCCGAGAATGATAGAAAGAGGCAGATCGAAGCTAGAAGTAATCTCACGACGGTAGCAGGATGTTCTAGCAGACATAAACTCCTCTCCTGCCGAGCAGACCGGCCAGCATCAAGATAAGGATGGATGTTCCGTGCCAAATATAACACTGACTCATGACCTCCGTCTGCTAAGGTTATCTGCCATCGTCACATACCGTGTCTGGCTCTAGGATATGGTCCTGCGCTTATGGAGAAGATGAGTGAGGAGAGAATGGCTTAGGGAATATGTATGTCACGACAAGAGGGAACAAGGAGGGAAGGAGGACCGAGGATCAGATGGGAGGACGGTGTTTGAAAATGCCTTTAAGTTGATGTGGCCGAAACAGGCAGGAGGGTGTAATGCGTGCACAGGATAGAGAGAATTAGAGCGATGTTGTACAGCGGACGATGGCAGAGGCTGAACCAGGTCTTATGAAGCGGTCAGGGGGAACCACAGATGGTGGGGCTTGACTATAGAACTTTGGTTACAGTGTACATTGCACATGGCTGCCGGGGAGTGGATAGAATAGCGAATGACGCCATTTCTTTGTTCCTGGCGCTACCTCGTCAATAGGAAACAAGCAAACTTGTAGGCAGTATTTGTATATATATATATATATATATATAAGGATGTAAGGCATGTGTGCGTGTAGGAAGAGAGGAAAGTGATTGGTTCTCAGTGAATGTAGGTTTGCGGCAGGGGTGTGTGATGTCTCCATGGTTGTTTAATTTGTTTATGGATGGGGTTGTTAGGGAGGTAAATGCAAGAGTCTTGGAAAGAGGGGCAAGTATGAAGTCTGTTGGGGATGAGAGAGCTTGGGAAGTGAGTCAGTTGTTGTTCGCTGATGATACAGCGCTGGTGGCGGATTCATGTGAGAAACTGCAGAAGCTGGTGACTGAGTTTGGTAAAGTGTGTGGAAGAAGAAAGTTAAGAGTAAATGTGAATAAGAGCAAGGTTATTAGGTACAGTAGGGTTGAGGGTCAAGTCAATTGGGAGGTGAGTTTGTATGGTGAGAAACTGGAGGAAGTGAAGTGTTTTAGATATCTGGGAGTGGATCTGTCAGCGGATGGAACCATGGAAGCGGAAGTGGATCATAGGGTGGGGGAGGGGGCGAAAATTTTGGGAGCCTTGAAAAATGTGTGGAAGTCGAGAACATTATCCCGGAAAGCAAAAATGGGTATGTTTGAAGGAATAGTAGTTCCAACAATGTTGTATGGTTGCGAGGCGTGGGCTATGGATAGAGTTGTGCGCAGGAGGATGGATGTGCTGGAAATGAGATGTTTGAGGATAATGTGTGGTGTGAGGTGGTTTGATCGAGTAAGTAACGTAAGGGTAAGAGAGATGTGTGGAAATAAAAAGAGCGTGGTTGAGAGAGCAGAAGAGGGTGTTTTGAAATGGTTTGGGCACATGGAGAGAATGAGTGAGGAAAGATTGACCAAGAGGATATATGTGTCGGAGGTGGAGGGAACGAGGAGAAGAGGGAGACCAAATTGGAGGTGGAAAGATGGAGTGAAAAAGATTTTGTGTGATCGGGGCCTGAACATGCAGGAGGGTGAAAGGAGGGCAAGGAATAGAGTGAATTGGAGCGATGTGGTATACAGGGGTTGACGTGCTGTCAGTGGATTGAATCAAGGCATGTGAAGCGTCCGGGGTAAACCATGGAAAGCTGTGTAGGTATGTATATTTGTGTGTGTGGACGTGTGTATGTACATGTGTATGGGGGGGGTTGGGCCATTTCTTTCGTCTGTTTCCTTGCGCTACCTCGCAAACGCGGGAGACAGCGACAAAGTATAAAAAAAAAAAAAAAAAAAAAAAATATATATATATATATATATATATATATATATATATATATATATATATATATATATATATATATATATATATATATATATATATATATCTGTGTGTGTGTGTGTGTGTGTGTGCATTCCCTTGTTCTTCAGGAAAGGTGATCCTCCTATAAAATGATGAGATGAACTTCATATTTCCATCAATTACTGGAGAACATAACCAGAGATAAGAAAATAGTATGAAATAAGGACCGAAAGGAAAGATCAGAAATACATTCAGCATTTACTGTCAACATTCAGGCTCATGTATCGACTGTGATCTATTTCTTTTTTATCTTTGCGATTCACTTTCTGTAAGTGATGTAGCCTCATGGCGTGTACTAACTGTGATGTCTGGCATCAAGTGGTTTGGTTGGAACGCTCGTCTCCTACTCTCATGGACGAGTTTCCTTTACCCAAGAATTATACATTTCTTACGTGTGTTCTCATCTGTGTGAGGATTACCATTAGAAAACCTACGACCATCATATCTGTCGTCACGAAAAACGCATCACTGCATCTACACTTACAATAATGAAGTTACTCAAAAAATACTTTTCTTTTGTCGCTGTCTCTCGCGTTAGCGAGGTAGCGCAAGGAAACAGACGAAAGAATGGCCCAACCTACCCACATACACATGTATATACATACACGCCCACATTCGTACTTATACATACCTATATATTTCAACGTATACATACATATACATACACAGACATATACATATATGCACATGTACATATTCATACTTGCTGCCCTCATCCATTTCCGTCGCCACCCCGCCAAACATGAAATGGAACCCCTTCAAAAAATATGGAAGAAAATATTCTATCATGAAAAATTTCGCAACAGTGTAATTGTTTCCTCGAATTTAACTTTGCTTAAAAAAAAAAAGATAAATCTTGCCCCAAGTATATCCATTTATCGCGCCTGAGCAAGCCAGGTAAAACTCGTTAGCCATCAACAAGAGTGAAGTAGAAAAAAGAAAATAGATTATGTGTAAATGATTTGATTCATTTCGTTTTCTTTCACATGTGTCGCAGTCAAGGGATTTGTCTCTTGTTTGTCAGGTTCGGTAGGAGATTACTGCACCCAATCCTTCTGACCTGAATGACGGGATTAACCCAGCAATGTGATGAATAGGATTTGTTGATATTGGTCCCTGGAGGTTCAAGATACTGGAGGATCCAGGTAATATAAGTTTCACCTACTGGAGGTTTCAGCTGCTGGAGGTCCTAGCTGCTGGATGTTCGATAAGAGATCTCCAGCAAAAGGGCGATAAACCCACAACTATAACTTCGGTAAAGACGTTACGAACACATCTCTGACACAGAGCATCGCAAAAATTACAGCTAGTAACCTCTTGATGATGCTGGAGACCACAGGTTACTAAAATCCACATACACACCTTTATCACATATACCCCTTTGCCATGTGCACACTTTTCCCACACACACACACACACACACACACACACACACACACACACACACACACACACACACACACGCACATACACACACACACACCTTGTCGACATCACCTGATGATCAGCTCGGTACCCTGAAAGCCTCGAAAAGAGGAGGAAGCATAACTCAGGCGTCTTAAGGTATTACCTGCGGGGGATGTGTCGGACCCGGCACTTCTTATAGTGCATCCCTGTGGTTCCTCTGGTACCCTGCTGGCTGTGTGGTAGGGGCCCTAACTGTAGTACCCCTACTGGCTCTGTGGTAGGGCCCCTCCCTCTAATCCCCTGCTGACTTTGTGGTAGGGTCCCATCCTCTGTGTGTTAGGGCCTCTTCCTCTGGTACCTTGCTAGCTGGGTGGTAGGGCCCTTCCTCAGATCCCCATTAGGGCTAGTTGTGATGCTATTCGTGTAGTTTAACTAAAGTGTTAGTGTGGTAAGTCTCCTTCATCTGGCAGTGCCGGCACACTCGTGTGGTAAGACCTGCGTCAATGTTCTTCAGGATGAGCCACAGTAATGGACTGCTCCGACCAAAATGATTTTTCTTCTTGCCATGTTCCACTGATGGTGTAGTTGCACCACCCACCACCTCACACCACAGTCACACTATTCATCAGATGGTCGCTCCTCACTAGTCGTCTCGTCTGTCCACACTGTTCTTCATGCCCAGCTGTTACGTCACTCTCACTGACTTGGTCCATATTGTTTTTTTTTTTTATATATGCCTTTGTAATATCGTATTCTATTGTTTCTGTTCATTCATCTTTTTCTCTCCGGTTCTCAGCGGACGGTATAGATCTCCCCTCGCCAATGGCATCACATTACAAGCAGTCATTATCAAGACATCCTAAAAAACACCAGTCACAGCTCACAGCCTGCTCACAGTATCACAGTATGTCAGCACACCAACAGTGAATCACACACTGGTCACTGTACCTATAATGACTCATACATTACCACTAATGAGCTTTTGCTTACATAGTATCATTATCTTTGCCGGAGAGGATCTGCGAACGTACTAACATCTTTCCAAGAATACCTCAACACGTCTAACTCAGACAAGTGAATCTTCACTCATGAGTCTCATCAGTGACTCAGAAACAGACGTCAGACTGTGGCACCTCAACATTCCTTCTGACCTATTATCCTCAACATTAATGTTTCTTGTTTTTGAAATGAAACTGTTACAAAGGATATATTGGAAGACTGTACATATTTATTTCACTTCGTTTTCTTCGTATTATGTGATTTACATATTTTCGTATTCTTTAAGGAATCGTATTTTTCTTACAGTCATCATGATGATGGTCACATCCATGGGAAATATGAACAAAGTTAAGTATGATCGACATAAAGATGATGATCATGAACTGTATACACGAAAGAACCACTTTGTGGATGATTCTGAAATTTGTAGATGTTATATTAGGTCGGACAATGTGCTGTTTTTGTTATTATTATTATTACTAGTAGTAGTAACATTACTACCAGTAACAGAGTTAATATCATCAGTATAGTAGTAGTAGTTACTGTTGTTGTGCCTTTACTACCACTATTACTATGTTGTTAGACTCTGGTTTGATATGTGTTTTCCTCGCCAAGTTTGAGATTATTTATGTATTACGAAACTAATTGAATTTTCAATATTAGATCTTCTTTATTATGTTCCAGGAATAGATTCATCCCAGCGGTAAAGCGTCTTAAATTGTATTTCTTTCACGAGAAGTTTATGGTATGCCAGGCACACCCCAGACACGGGCAGGCAGGATGACGATCCTTCTCACAGAATGTTAAGGCAGGCTAATTGCTTCCACGAATTTTATTCACTCGTCAGCACTTTAGAAATGAAAAATAAATGAGATGAAAATGAACAAAAATCCACACTTCGGGTACACGCAATTACCTCTTTTTAATGAGACACGAGTCTACGGTCGTCAGGTTCTGACACAGTACGTCTATGGTAGTCAGCTTCTGACACAGTACGTCTACGGTCGTCAGCTTCTGACACAGTACGTCTATGGTCGTCAGGTTCTGACACAGTGAGTCCACGGTCGTCAGGTTCTGACACAGTGACGTGAAGAAGCTGTATATATGTAGCATTTCTCAAGTTATAAATGTTAGCTTTGTGTACAGTTGCTTCCGTCCGGCAACCAGCTGGTCTGTGACACCAACCTTGAGGCACTACTTCACACTCGTGACGACTGTTATCCCTTTCTTATTTATATGTATTCAGAAAAGTTCGGTCATGTGTATAGTTCTTTTCACATAATGGAAACGAAAACCAAACGACTCGAAAGAAACATATGAGAAAAACTACGACACCTAATCCTTTCCAAGAGACAGTTATACGTGATGGTGACTGGACGGCCAACTGAATGCCCCAGTTTTATATATATATATATATATATATATATATATATATATATATATATATATATATATATATATATATTTCCCATTTTAGAAAGATGTATGGTCACACACGGCTAGGTTGTATGGTCACATACTGCTAGGTTGGATAACAACTCCTATGTGACACAAGTTTATAAAACTGATCAAGACAACAACATCCTGCATTGTTGTCTTGGGAAACAGATGGCACGAGTGGCTGACTCTCAGGATTATCAAGCTTGTGGTGTTGATTAAGTCAGGTTGGTTGTTTAACACATCTACACAGATAATGTGATGTGAGTCTTGAGAATTATAGAAAATCTCATACGACATTATCTCTAGAGTTCCGTGTAGTTTAATCAACTTTTCTTAATATTTCAGTCATCTGAATCTGCTCCGGGAAATCCTTTGCAGAATTAAACAGTAAAGTGATGGTTTTTACTGTAACTTTATTTCCTCGTCCATTAACTTCAGTAGTGCAGTACAACTGGTGAGTACCATGACGGGGCCCTTGACCAAGACGGTACGATTCTGGCCTTTGACCCTGACATGTAAAGGTCAGGCCAAAGGTCATTTCATCAGATTTACCGGTCATATCGTCATGGTTGTGGGTCGTACCGTCGTGCCCAGAGGTCGGACCTACGCGGTTAAAGGTCGTACCAAAGTGCTGAAAGGTCTGACAGTCTTACTTAAGGGCATAAGAATTATTTGTTTCTTTCATGATTATCTTCCCAAGGATGTGCCTCCCCAGTATGACTGTTCATGGTGTAGGTGAACAAGTTTTTGCGTTAAATTCCCTTTTTCCTCTTCACGCTCGAGAACTCTAATTCTCCATCTGTATACTGGACCCACTCCGGACATCGCCTGGCAACCCTACCGGAAGTACCTGTCATGGTAATTGAAGGGCGGGAAGCCAGGGGCGGCACCCTTGGCCGCGCCCTCCCACAGGCAGGTCTTCCTTCAACTGGCCAGGTTGGCAGAGTCCTGCGCTTTCTGTGTAAAATTTCAATTTTGGGTAAGTGGATTATGGAGTCAGCTGTGTCCACACACAGGTGGCTTCAATCATGAATGGATCTGCAGGAATAATCTGGTTGATCAGTGAATACTGGTGAAGCTTCGTTCATCTGTGAGTCAGACTTGGCTTTACTGTAAACAAGCTGTAAAGCCTCAAACTTCTAAAGCCAACAGTAAAGTCCTGCTTAAGTTAACGACGGAAATTAAGCTGAATACTGTATCTATGTTCCAAGAAGAAAGTTTAGGTTGTGTTTCATCATATATGAGTAAATAAAGTCTATCCTAATAAGACAAGTTACAGACACAAATGGAGCCTAAGATACGAAAGACAGCATTGTCTCGTGAGAAAAGCATCAAGAATATATTGATATTACTGTGAAATTATCATGTTGGAAGTGTAAGATTATCATGGTATAATTGTGAGATTATTGTGAGGTAACTGTGAAATAATCTGAAGGATTTGTTACAAAAGTGCGTAAGTTCTCCCTGATCAGAGATGTCCCTTGTTGCAGGTTGTATCTGGTCTCTGGTAGTATTTGGTCTCTGGTTGTATCTGGTCTCAGGTTGTATCTGGTATCTAGTTGTATCTGGTCTCAGGCTGTATCTGGTATCTAGTTGTTTCTGGTCTCTGGTTGTATCTGGTCTCTGATTGTATTTGGTATCTAGTTGTATCTGGTCTCTGGTTGTATCTGGTCTCTGG
>NC_092248.1:13039202-13079202 GCF_036320965.1 Panulirus ornatus
TACTGACACCGGCAACTCTGTCCCGTGTAGTCAAAGAATTGCCTCAATCTGATAATAAGACCCAAGAATCAGTGGAAATATGACCCATCATCAATGGAAAGACTCTAGCATCAATGGAAATAAGGCCTCAATATCAGAAAGATGGAGTGTCATCATTTTATCATCACATAACATGGTACTCTCTCATTGTCACATAAAGTTGTCTTACCCAGATCTTACGATCCTTGGACATATCTTTTGCATACTGGGACAGCCATAACCAAGTTATACACTCACCTCCAGAACCTCCCGTCAGGAATCTTGCACGTCCACTTCCATCGTCTTTTTTTCCAGAATGTTTCAGTAAACATTACTCTCATAACCCACCAGAGAGTCGACTTCCTATGTGATCACTGTCTGTCGTTCCTGAAGCAAAGTGTGAAACTCAAACGAGAAAACATTGTCTTCAGTACTAGCGTCCACAGGTGGTCCTCTAACCCTGGTATCTCCAGTAGTAAAGTCCAGATGGTCCTGTACATTGGTGTCTTCATAACTGGCTTCCAGAAATGGTCCTCTTACCCTGGTGTCTTCAGTACTGGAGTCCAGTTGATGTGTTAGGGAGGAGGTCTTCCCTGGGATCGTTTTGAGAACCCTTTTACCACCACCCGCCACAGTAACGCTTTTATCTTTATGTAATTTCTCGAAATTATAGATAATTGAGAAGGTTTTCCGGCAATGATTCGTCCACCTAGAGAATTCGTTTGTATATTCATGGTCATCAAACCGTATTCAACCACATTCCTTACTACTGTCGCTCATCAACAAATTTAAGAACTAATTAGATGAACAAAACCCATTGTTGACCGGGTCATCATCTGCTGTTTCCACCGCCAGACCCTGACACACCCTCACAGCCAGACCCTGACACACCCTCACAGCCAGACCCTGCAACTTAACCTCTTGTCTTCCTCGACTGCAACAATCCGTCTGAGTTTTAAGAGCGAGGTCCATCGTTATTTGAGGAACAGCTGGCAGTTTAACTCTTGGCCGTTGGTTCGACGTTGATATGTGTAGCAGTCCCCGTGATGGGTGTCATCTGTTATATAGAAATAATAAAAGTTTGGGAAGAGAAGCCAAGCCGTAGTAAAATTCTTCAGGCTGGCTGGTAGGGCACCACACATGTCTGAAGTATCTTTGGGGAGACGTCCGACGGAATCTGGTGGTGGACGTGTGTCTGTGTGTCTGTCAGTGCCTCGGCCGCCCAGCTTTACGACCCTTCACAGACTTTTCGTTCTGGGAGCCGCTGCCGCCCGCTTCTGGGGCCCAACTTTTTACACGAGTCCTTCCGTTTTATTTTCAGCTCCCCCCCACCCGTCGTCTGGTGTAAAGTACCCAAGCTTTGCTATCTTTAGCCTCTCTCTCTCTCTCTCTCTCTCTCTCTCTCTCTCTCTCTCTCTCTCTCTCTCTCTCTCTGGTTTGTCGTGTGAATGTCGGTTCCTTCACCAGGCTGTGTTTTTATGCCTTTTCTTCTATTTTGGTGAACGGACCGAGTTAAAACGCTGGAGAGACCCATGCCCCGTACAAGAACCTTCGACCCACAATGTTTAATGCATTGGATCAACATTAACCTGGTTGGAAGTTTCTCTTCAGTTTTATTATTTTGTAGTGAACTTACTGAGGGTAATGGAGGCCCGAAGACTGCTAGCCTCACAGAAGGCTCTTAGCTCCCCTGAAGACTACTAACCTGATAGAGGACTACCAGCTTCCCAGAAGACTACTTGCTTTACAATAGGGCTACCGTAAGACTGCTAGACTTACAGTGGGGCTGGGGCTACCAGCACTACGGAAGACCCCTCGTGATACAGAAAGATAAATCATCGTAGTTACATAAAGATCGTTGGAGCCCAGGAATGGCTGTCATGCTGGGAGAGCCTACCCTCACTCGACCCCTCTGCCGCTGACTCTTCTGACAGCACAGACGATCATCTGCGACATGAAGGATTAGCCGTGCGTTTATCAGCGGATTGGCAGATCGCCAGAAGTGACACTGCCAAGAGCGCCATTCAGACACGGACGAACGAACAACTAAAACTGGTTTGCAGGACTACTGCTCAGTGAGGATTGGTCAAAGAATCATCAGCAGCTTACATGACCATCAGCAGCATCGGACGTCGTCAGTACAAGTCGTACCGTCGTGCTCAAATGCCGCAGCTACGTCACCAATGGCTGTCCGATCGTTCCCAGGGGCCGTAGCGTCGCGTTCAAGGGGTTAGACACTTCCAACTAAGGACAAGGTTCGTGAAATTTTATTCCTGCCACAGCGGCGGCAAGTTTATTGTGCGTTTATACGCTTCTTGTGGGAGGTGACGCACAACAGAGTAGAGGGGGATGCGCAGGAAAGGTGCGGGGATTAGGCCTCAATGACTGACTTACGAGTTCCATAATAAGAGAAATGTTTGAATGGATTAAGTAATAGTGAATGAATTATTCATTAAGTAATTCGTAGATCCAAATGATCGTCGGTTAGATACTTCAAGACATATTCGTTTGCTAATTCATCAGTCGTGTCATCATGCATCGTGAGGCCAGTAAGTAGGTCGGGGGATCCAGAGAAACTAGAGTCTAGCTAGGCTGCGGATGGTGATGTTGTGTTTGTGTCGTGCTGCACACACGAGCATTGCAGTGACGTGTTGAGGGCAGGCCACTGAAGGTGATGGATGAGGCAAACACATAACTTTCCCTACACTAACGATCACGCAGCACTACCAAAGAACTTTTCACTCGCGGTGTAACCACAAGCAACCAATACGTTACCCCATACATGTGTGTGTGTGTGTGTGTGTGTGTGTGTGTGTGTGTGTGTAAAGCAGAAAGCACAATTCCTGCCATAACCTACATCCAAGTAATGGCCTGTCAAATTTTCTCTTCAAAACTGAAATTCCTTCCGAGTTTGATACTTAAGAATCTTTTGGAATGCCGGTAATTGCAACATTTCCTCAGTAAGATGAGCTGAGAGATTCACCAACAGAGTGGCGCAGGTAAAGTAAATAATTACCTAAAATTTTTACTCGGTCAAGAATTTCATGAGCGCAGGAGTTGCTCTTTCACTCGTCAAAGAAAAATATGAGTGAAGTATTCCAAGTTTTACGTCTAGTTATGAGGAACGTGTTTTTATGTAGAGAGATTCTGACTGTTTGCTTGGCTGGGTTTTTTGTCATAGTTGTAGATGGAACTTTCCCCGGGACGACCAGGACGGTGGTTGATCTGTTATGCTGCGTGGGGGAAGAAAATGGCAGTTGAATATGATCAATTAATAAAGACCCAGTACATGAGAGCAGGTCATACAGGCTCGGGAGTCTTGCGTCTGAAACCCTCATCCCTTAGGCTGGGATACAGGGCATTCAGCCGCCGTGATATACCGCTCGCCTGGCACTCTATTATGGCCCTGATAACAGCCACACGGCCCACGAGTGCCAACACGCCAGCAGGCAAGGTTGCCGGGAGTGCCGGCCGAGGGGAAGAGGTGCTACGCTCCTGTTTATGGCAACAAGAAAGGTTCTACGTCCCAGGGCGTCGCTGATGTTGTTTACTGATGAGGATGGTCGCCGTTTCCCCTGTTTATCTTACCATTTTCTGTCGTGATTTCACTGTTATCTTTGTCGTACAAACTCACTTTGTTTAGAGTTACACGTTATTATGTATAATTTATCACACACACACACACACACACACACACACACACACACACACACACACACACACACACACACACACACCAGAGATAAGTCAGGTGTGAGAACAATCTGCCCAAGAGAAGGCCGCCGTAAAGTACCTGGCCTCGCCAGTTTATAACCCCAACTCTTAAGAATGTTCACGACGCCAGATGGAAACTTTGCTGTAATTTACATTCTTGTAGTGAATGAAGGGAGCCGTCAGCCGTTACTCCTGGCTAGAGGGTAGAAGGGGTAATAGATAAATGGAAATATATCGAGAATGGAATAGGAAAATTCGGGGATCTCTGCAATATTCATCTATTCTGTTTCGCTGTATTGTGCTGTTGTTTTTGTTATGTTTCTTTGTATTGTGCTGTTGTTTTTGTTATGTTTTGCTTTATTGTGTTGTTGTTATTGTTATGGATGGCTAGTGAGCCTTCTGATTGGCTTACCCTATCAGGTCATTGTTCAGCCGAGTGTTGCCTTATACATTCTCTTTCATTTCTTTGTACATTCGAACAACATAGACGAGAGGAGCAGTAAGGATAAGTTAGAACATCTGAGTTAGATTTACAATTCCTGTAGTCACTCAACACTCAGGTATATCAGCACCTAGTCCTCTCTCCCTTCCATGTGTATAATTAGTTAAGGTGATGGCCTGTGTCTGCTGGTTGATGTGATAAGTATTCTTTGCTTTGCCGGGTGAGTTGCGGCATTTCTTAGAACATCAGTTCTTTATCTCTTCCTGTAGTGTGCTCGTCGTCCTCGCTGTAACGGAGGCCTTATGTGGTATCTGGAACATGTTTAAAGTACCAAAGTGGTAACATCTTTCGCGCACTCCTCCTGTGACAGACACATCAGAGTTGTTGGTACAAGATGCTAAGGGATTCGTTATCATGTCCAACGCTGGTGCTGGCGAGTGTTGTGGAGGCTTTGTGTTGATGTTTATAGCATGAGAAGTGAATGTGGAGAACGTGATTCCTGGGATGATGCGATTCTTGTTGATTAACAGTAGCTGATCATCACGGGTGACCCACCGGTGACGATCACGGGTGACGCGCGAGTTCTAAGGAAGCCAGGGCTCTGATTAACTGATTATATATATATATATATATATATATATATATATATATATATATATATATATATATATATATATATATAAAACTACAACTGTTCAGGGAATCATTCAAAATGCAATGAACATTCAGATGACGTATAATGAATTATGGATACCTCTGAAAGCTAACATGATATGCAAATTGAACCAGAAACATATACGATAAAATACATCCCCCCCCCCCCGCAGTCACTCAATAAAAATGGTAAAATTTTTCCCAATTAATTTTTCATAAAGTTTATCACAGACTCTGAATATCTTTCCTGTATTCTACCCGGACGAGCTGTAGCCGGTACGTACGTGTGTCTAGATTCATTTGCCTGTCTCTGTCTGTGTTACCAGACTTGAACGCACCCGACCTCCATTCTGGTAGTCACTTGTTTACCAAATGGTGTCCTAGCTACGTCTCTTAGCTGTATATCAACTAACTGTCATATTTCTCTCCTGTATCTCCCCTTGATTATGTGATCATTACAGGAAAGTGTGTGTGTGTGTGTCTGTGTGTGTGTGCGTGTGTGTGTGTGTGTGTGTGTGTGTGTAGTCGTGCTGACGATGATCCTTAGTGTCGTAGCTACTGTGGATATGGTTATATTATAGACCCTGGATATGGACACAACCTGACCTGCCCCGACCTCTCTAACATTCTTAAGAAAGTTTAAGACAAGTTTTGAACTTTAGAAAGAGATGTTCTGGATAATTTGTCAGGCTAATTTGCATACGTAGCGCTTCTTACAAATAACTGTGAGGTGAGCAACAGCCTGCACAACCTCACGGAGGCAGTAGTACAGGAGACACTGGCGGCCCAACCATGGGTTTATGACGTCATGGTAAAGGTGATCAGTGAGGACGTACACGTTTATGGAAAATGGGATGATGGTGGTAATAATGGTATAGTGGTGATAGCACAGCAAAGTCCATAAAAGCTCCCGTGCCGGGCAGACCTGACCAACTGGGTGGTAGGCAAGACCTCGCGCGCCACATGGTACCTGGTGTTAGTCGTATAACTTCCAATCTTAAGGATGTATTTCTGTAAGACAAACCCTCGGGTTTATCATGTTATTACCTGTACAACCATCACTTTCCAGCCGCAGTGACGTTCTTATGATCGCTCTGCATCTGCTGTTTTCGTCATTGATTGTCTTGAGTGTTGTGTGTGTCTGTCCCATCCTCTGAGACGCTAACCTGTGGCACGCTTATAACTGGGTTTTTTCCTATAATTCTTGTGTGAAGACCAGCCAGGCGAGGACTGGCCGTTATGATACCTCGTTTCCTTGTGAAGCTCCGTGGAATTCTTTCCCTTCTCTCATCTTACCTTCTTCCTGTTGCAGTTCCATCTTCAAGAGTCGAGTTTTCAAACATCTGAGGAACTCAGATTAATTCGTGTGTGTGTGTGTGTGTGTGTGTGTGTGTGTGTGTGTGTGTGTGTGTGTGTGTGCTAATCATCTTACCTTTCAAAAGACATGGCCACGAGTGAGGTATACTCTTGCCTGTGTCACGTCGAATTTCATAAAAAGAAACAAGAATTCTGCCGGGTCCCTCACTGTGTTTCACTGTGTTAACTTTGGGATCTGTGGCTATGAGACGGTAGGGAGGGTGGAGGCCAGATCAATATGGAGGAAGTCAGGCTGGTGATGCTCGTGTTGGTTAACCCAAGGAACACAGTGGTATGTACGCTGCAATAATCATTAAGCACAGCAGTAAGACACCTGACCACGACGGTACGACTGGACCACGACGGTACGATCCTGGACCACGACGGTACGATCCTGGACCACGACGGTACGATCCTGGACCACGACGGTACGATCCTGGACCACGACGGTACGATCCTGGACCACGACGGTACGATCCTGGACCACGACGGTACGATCCTGGACCACGACGGTACGATCCTGGACCACGACGGTACGATCCTGGACCACGACGGTACGATCCTGGACCACGACGGTACGATCCTGGACCACGACGGTACGATCCTGGACCACGACGGTACGATCCTGGACCACGACGGTACGATCCTGGACCACGACGGTACGATCCTGGACCACGACGGTACGATCCTGGACCACGACGGTACGATCCTGGACCACGACGGTACGATCCTGGACCACGACGGTACGATCCTGGACCACGACGGTACGATCCTGGACCACGACGGTACGATCCTGGACCACGACGGTACGATCCTGGACCACGACGGTACGATCCTGGACCACGACGGTACGATCCTGGACCACGACGGTACGATCCTGGACCACGACGGTACGATCCTGGACCACGACGGTACGATCCTGGACCACGACGGTACGATCCTGGACCACGACGGTACGATCCTGGACCACGACGGTACGATCCTGGACCACGACGGTACGATCCTGGACCACGACGGTACGATCCTGGACCACGACGGTACGATCCTGGACCACGACGGTACGATCCTGGACCACGACGGTACGATCCTGGACCACGACGGTACGATCCTGGACCACGACGGTACGATCCTGGACCACGACGGTACGATCCTGGACCACGACGGTACGATCCTGGACCACGACGGTACGATCCTGGACCACGACGGTACGATCCTGGACCACGACGGTACGATCCTGGACCACGACGGTACGATCCTGGACCACGACGGTACGATCCTGGACCACGACGGTACGATCCTGGACCACGACGGTACGATCCTGGACCACGACGGTACGATCCTGGACCACGACGGTACGATCCTGGACCACGACGGTACGATCCTGGACCACGACGGTACGATCCTGGACCACGACGGTACGATCCTGGACCACGACGGTACGATCCTGGACCACGACGGTACGATCCTGGACCACGACGGTACGATCCTGGACCACGACGGTACGATCCTGGACCACGACGGTACGATCCTGGACCACGACGGTACGATCCTGGACCACGACGGTACGATCCTGGACCACGACGGTACGATCCTGGACCACGACGGTACGATCCTGGACCACGACGGTACGATCCTGGACCACGACGGTACGATCCTGGACCACGACGGTACGATCCTGGACCACGACGGTACGATCCTGGACCACGACGGTACGATCCTGGACCACGACGGTACGATCCTGGACCACGACGGTACGATCCTGGACCACGACGGTACGATCCTGGACCACGACGGTACGATCCTGGACCACGACGGTACGATCCTGGACCACGACGGTACGATCCTGGACCACGACGGTACGATCCTGGACCACGACGGTACGATCCTGGACCACGACGGTACGATCCTGGACCACGACGGTACGATCCTGGACCACGACGGTACGATCCTGGACCACGACGGTACGATCCTGGACCACGACGGTACGATCCTGGACCACGACGGTACGATCCTGGACCACGACGGTACGATCCTGGACCACGACGGTACGATCCTGGACCACGACGGTACGATCCTGGACCACGACGGTACGATCCTGGACCACGACGGTACGATCCTGGACCACGACGGTACGATCCTGGACCACGACGGTACGATCCTGGACCACGACGGTACGATCCTGGACCACGACGGTACGATCCTGGACCACGACGGTACGATCCTGGACCACGACGGTACGATCCTGGACCACGACGGTACGATCCTGGACCACGACGGTACGATCCTGGACCACGACGGTACGATCCTGGACCACGACGGTACGATCCTGGACCACGACGGTACGATCCTGGACCACGACGGTACGATCCTGGACCACGACGGTACGATCCTGGACCACGACGGTACGATCCTGGACCACGACGGTACGATCCTGGACCACGACGGTACGATCCTGGACCACGACGGTACGATCCTGGACCACGACGGTACGATCCTGGACCACGACGGTACGATCCTGGACCACGACGGTACGATCCTGGACCACGACGGTACGATCCTGGACCACGACGGTACGATCCTGGACCACGACGGTACGATCCTGGACCACGACGGTACGATCCTGGACCACGACGGTACGATCCTGGACCACGACGGTACGATCCTGGACCACGACGGTACGATCCTGGACCACGACGGTACGATCCTGGACCACGACGGTACGATCCTGGACCACGACGGTACGATCCTGGACCACGACGGTACGATCCTGGACCACGACGGTACGATCCTGGACCACGACGGTACGATCCTGGACCACGACGGTACGATCCTGGACCACGACGGTACGATCCACGACTACTACGACCACTGAGTACGATGGTAAGATCACTGAGCTTGATGGTATGGTAACTAGTTAAAGGTCAGGCCATTATGCCCCTGGGTCGTACTGTTCTGCTCAAGGTTCACAGCATCGTCGTCAAGGGTTAAGACACGCTGGCAGTCCACACCCTCTGTAAAGTTCATTACAAATACTGTAACTTATCTAATATCTTCCTGAGGATATTCTATCATTCTCGACAGCTTCAGGTAAGACATACACGAAATCGCTACGTTAGTTTTTCATGTAAACACATATCCTATTTAGTCGTAATGTATTATTTAAGGGGATTATTGTTCACGTCAATTAGAAGTCTAAATGATTTAGTCCCGCTCGGTAATGTTGCAGTAATGATAATATCGACACAATGATCATGTCAAATATGTTTTCTTAAAAGCCTTGAATAATGTTTTAAGAATTTATATTTGATGATGTATTCATAAATAATACTCAGTAACCTGCAGAATTTACCTGATAACTGCTTTATTATTCTGGTTGAGAACTGAGTTTCTCGGAGAATGAAAATGTAAAAATATTTTGCGTCAGATTTTACTTCATGTGTTCTTCACATTTTCAAGAGCTGCAGCATGAACCAGACTGGTAGAGAGAGACTTGGCGAAAAGACTTGGCGAAACTGCGAGGTTAGAAACAAGCCCTTACATTTGTAGCACTGTATGTTAAGTGGTCTGGCCGTTTTACGTCATAGCGAGAGCCACCTGGTGGTCAATTCCAACAAGAAATCTCCCCGAGCTTCACCGTCGTTGTGAGCAACGTAATGTTGTGTCGGGAGTCCACCACTGCCCCACACAACGTCTGTACATGTTAAGTGTCGTCCGTGGGCAGCCACTGCCAGCGACCTACCTCATGTTACAGGAAGAACATCAGCACGAGAGGTAAGGGGATGCTCCACCCTTCACCTCCCATTATACTTTAGCCAGACACGTTCAAGGAAATCAATAGTGACGTTCTCTCTGTCTTGGGAAGGCAAATATATGTGACCAGAAACAAACTCAACATGTAAGACCACAGGAAACAATTCAAGCGACATGTTTTAGGGAAGTGTTGTAAATGAATATTTGTGTGGATGTTTTTCAAACAACTGATGATGATTTAAGACATGTAACGAGAGGGAAAGGTGTTGCTAGGCGCCCAGTTACAGTTGACAATGATGATAATATTTCTCTGACTACCATTTTACGGAATTTTACACCCAGTTTTCATACTGGACATTTTCATGTGATTGATACACTCAGGTGTCTGACGAATGGACTGGAAGATTTGCATCTTATTGTTTGCTACCATTGTCAGATATATCGTATGTAACTTTCATGCATTATTGTTATGACTTCCTTGGGTTACATTTGTTATCATATCAACAACCTCAACTTATTATCATGGTGATGCATCCCATTTTCTTTTTGTTAAAAATCACAGATATTTTTTTCTAATATGATGAAGTGGTGTTTGATCCCTTGATATCTTACTATACCCTAGATATAACCTCCGCTCTTCATGGTATATTTAACTACTACGTCAACTTAAACAGGATGACCTGAATGACTGAACCATCTGAAAGCTTGTTATACCTAATTGTTAAGTCTTGTTAAGCCCGTGGTACACACACACACACACACACACACACACATAATAATCTTATATTGGACTATGTAACTAAAAAATCAGCAGTTCCATCGTAGTTGGGACCCGTGGTAATGTGTGGCACAGGCAGGTGGTGCGACCGTTCCTAGCCATCTGTTAGATAGTTTTTTGTTATCTTGGTAATTTACAGCGGCCCCTGTGGGGAGATGAATGGAATATGTAATGACATGTACGGGGGGGACGTGAGGCGCGTCGGCTCAGCTGGTCGGGGGCACTTCGGGCTATAGCGCCTGAGACGACGGTACGATCCTTGACCACAACGGTACGATCCTGGACCACGACGGTACGATCCTGGACCACGACGGTACGATCCTTGACCACGACGGTACGATCCTTATCTGTTTCACTGTACCTAAGATCAGTGCGTCGTGCTCAAGTGATTAATTTTCATTTTCATTTAAGTATGTTTATACTGTTTTTGAGACCAGAGTTCCGGAAAACATTGTGAGCAAATCAAGTGAACTGTTCATCGAAATATGAATATACAGAACAACCAGAGGACATAACACGACGACAACAAGAAAGTTATTAGAAAAAACTTTTATTGTATATATGTTGTGGATGAAGTGAATGAGCTGAGTGATAAAACTGTGAATGTGGACAGCATACAGAAGTTTAAAAAGTTGTATGATAAACAAAAATTCGAGATGGGGCGTCCTCCCCGCACTATACAAACTGGTAATTACACAGTTATAATTACACTTACACCTACGCAAATACTGTCTACATTGTGCGTATTTTCTTTGTATGTTTTCAGCCTGTGGCTGGAGGTGAGTTGATAAAGCGTTAACTGTTATTATCAGTACATCATCAGTGTTATGCTAGGGGTTATGCCGTCGTGCTCAGAGGCCGTGCCGCCTTGCTCAAGAGTCGTGCCGCCTTGCTCAAGAGTCGTGCCGCCTTGCTCAAGGATCGTGCCGCCTTGCTCAAGGATCGTGCCGCCTTGCTCAAGAGTCGTGCCGCCTTGCTCAAGGATCGTGCCGCCTTGCTCAAGGATCGTGCCGCCTTGCTCAAGGATCGTGCCGCCTTGCTCAAGAGTCGTGCCGCCTTGCTCAAGGATCGTGCCGCCTTGCTCAAGGATCGTGCCGCTGTGCTCAAGGGTCGTGCCGCTGTGCTCAAGGGTCGTGCCGCCGTGCTCAAGGGTCGTGCCGCCGTGCCCAGGAGCCGTACCGCCGTGTTCAGGAGACCGCCGTGCAGCTCACTGAAGTCAGTCCACCGCATAATGAGTCAAGTAATAACAGTAGTGGTGGAGAGCCAGTACGGACGGCTGCTTAATAAAAACTTCTGCGTTCAACTTAATATGAAACTTACCATCTCCTGCCAGGTTCGGTTACTCACAAAACATTAATAAATTACAATTCTCGTAAATTGTTTTACACTCATGTTCGTGTGGTAAGTATTTTCATCTCAAGCAAACCAAGAAGTGTAAAATATGATAACCACAGCCAATATATATATATATATATATATATATATATATATATATATATATATATATATATATATATATATATATATATATATATATATATATATATACTGTTCTTGCTGACAAGAATCCCCCTAAAAACGAAAACAAAAAGACAGGATTACGGAGCAGATATGAACAGTTTTCCTGCACATGTCTGGTCAGGCAAGAATTTTGCAGCCCCGGGGAAGCCATTGGTCACGTGGACGAGGTAACATTTTCGACGCACTTTTATCCAGGGTCATGACCCAAGGCCGGAAGTGATACAACTCTCCTGGGTTCTCTTAATCAGTAAACAAGTGATCATAACATCCTCTTAGGCTCTACTCGTCTTTCGCCACATATCCAATTGTTCAGAGTGACTCCCGGGTTGCTTGCTTTTCTACAGTTTTATATTCTCTTTCATTTTTTCAACTGTTTACTGTAAGCTTGTTGTGCGTAGAGTTGTTGTTTTAACACGAATGCTTGTTTGAGAATAAGGTACTAGTAATACCATGACCAGGACGGTGCGAGTCTGGAATGTTTGCATCACCTGGTGAGTATCTGATGAATACCTGATGAATACTTGATGAATACCCTTCAGCTGACCTATAGGGTCAGGTCATAGGCCAGGCCATTATATCCATGGATCATACCGTTATGCCTAATGGTCGTACTGTCGTGCTCAGGGGACTCACCGTAATGTACAAGGGTCGTGCTATCTTGACCAAAGTGTACAGTTGTTCACTACCCAAGTGTGTGTCACAAGTGTTGGCTACAACTGATGCTTCAGGCAAGATGTTAAGTATTGCATCTGTTCTTGTTGCACTTATTCATGGGTTTATATATTTAGTCATACTGAATCATATATCTAGTCATACTGAATCATATATCTAAAAAAAAGAATCTAAAATCATCCCAAATAGAAAACTAGTTATGCAAATCTTTTTTTATCCTAATTGCTTTTGTTTGATAACTGATTAGATATTGATCAGGTGAGGTATGAACCCGTCTTCATCATGACTAATTAGCTGATCTCATAAAAGAGAATCAAATATTGTTTTGCAATAAGTGTTTGCAGAATTTGTAGAGCAATATTACAGTCATCTTGAGAACTGAAATGTTGGTTGAGGTTAATTATTTGGTTGTTATGAGATGGTTATATAAAGTCAGTCATAAGACAAGGTATGTGGCTGGGTCTCTTGTGGTATACGGGACAGGAAGGTCGACATCTTGTGATGGTACACACAATACCTTCCTCTCCTCCAGCTGACCCATCTCTCCTGCAGAAGCAGTATCCCAGACTTCGTTTTCTGTCTTTATTGAAGAAAATTACAATGAGATTTTCAACATAATGGTTTCTGTCTGTTACGCATCAACAACATTTGTACCACAACAACAACATCTGTACCACAGCAAAAATATCTCTACCACACCAGCAATATGAACCTCTTCTTGACTTGTATCATTAATCTCTCCTCCTTAATTACCAGTCTGTACCTTGGAAGTTAATTGAAACTTTATGATGCAGTAGCGAGAGTGAAGGTAGTGTGTGTGTGTGTGTGTGTGTGTGTGTGTGTGTGTGTGTGTGTGTGTGTGTGTGTGTGTGTGTGTTCAACACATTATACAGACGTGTGTAACACAGATTCTGCACGAGTATGTTGCACAGACCCTACAGCCAGAATGGAAGGTCCGGAGGTGACCGATAGATACACCAGTGGCTGGTGTAAGCAAGTGACACACTACACTTGAGATAGTACCTGAGTAGTGTGAATGGTACCACTTCCCAGCCAGGGTGCAGAACATAGCCTCGCTAGGTGCCTGCTGAAGGTCCTCAGACATTTGTCAGTGCAGTAGGTGGCCGTCTGTGTACTCTATTAGTCTGCCTATACGCACTGGGCACTGACTGATAAAAGTGGTATAGTTAGAGCGTAACCTGTGGTACTTATGATAAAGTTCTACACAGAAGCAACATAGGATAAGAACACAGATCAGCAGGTTTGAAAATTCAGACCTCCTACTTGCAGGCTGAACTTCTTTGATTAATCTGTACTTCTGTTGCTAACTTTTAAATTAAAGAAAGAAAGTTTTAGTTCCGAGACGATCAAAGATTTTGAAGTAATGAAATCATTATATATCAAGAATATGATGTATCTGACACGTCTCTTATGGTGCTCTTGTGAGGGAAGTAAAGTTAAGCACTGGTGAAGTGACTAGATCTCAAACCCACAGTAGCATTGTGTCAGTATATACCCACGCCTTCCCGTGTATACCATACGCAGGTTGTATGTCTTATTATCATCATAATGGCAGAAGTTCTGGGTATCATGTGATGTTCTTGTATAACATACCCAGGTGGAATATCTTGTTCCCAGGGTGATGGTGGGTCTTGTATCATCCTGTGTTGGGATGAGTATAGGACTTATGACTGCTCTGTGTGTGTGTGTGTGTGTGTGTGTGTGTGTGTTTAGGTTTGCTGTGTTTATGTATTTGTGTGGAGGGGGAAGCTGGGAGGGACAGGAAGTTTATAAAGTGGTGAACCTTCGGTTGGGATGAGTTTACTGACCAAATGACGAGGGTTGAAAGCTCTCGACCCTCCGAGGTGTTCCCCAATGGCTGGCTGGCCCCTAGGCTGAGGGTTCTCCTCCCCCAGCGGCTACCTGCCCCCCCAAGCTGAGGGTTCTCCTCCCCCAGTGGCTGGCTGGCTCCCCAGACCTGTGGTTCTCCCGTTGTTTCCACAGAACTAGGGGACAACCTCAGGTGGGTGAACGCTTCCCCAGACCTTGGGTATACCTCTCTTCACCCAAGTGATATGTTACCCACAGTTTCAGCTGTGCTGATAGTTAACCTGTTCTCCTTGTTAAGCCCGCACACGTGTGTGTGTGTGTGTGTGTGTGTGTGTGTGTGTGTGTGTGTGTGTGTGTGTTTGCGTGTGTGTGTGTTTTGGGAGGTGGCTGCAAGTCTTGGGTTAAATCTGAAGTCAGTACATCGATAAATTTATGGTAAACAGAGTTTCCAGTTGGCTGTAGGTTGACCAGAATATTTACCTTCCTCCCAACACTGGGTCACCCAGCCAGGCAGGAGTGGCTGTGGCAGGCGAGGCACAGACCGGGTCATGTACCACCTGGTGTTTTGCCTCCTCGACACACATCAGGTGCATCACCGAGACTATGTATGGAGTGGTGGGCCCCTGGTGGGTCTTGTGGTGGGTTGATGACCACTGGTGGGTCTCGTGGTGGGTTGATGACCACTAGTGGGTCTGGTAGTGTGTGTGATGGTGGAGTGAGGGAGTGACGTATGATGCCAGAGTGGTAATAGGCTGGACGTGTTGGGAATAAAGATGACATGATCTGCTCCACCTTGATTAAGGTTATTAGAGGTTAGGCTAGTGGGCAGGAAGCATCTGTCTGGCTCAGGGTGGGGTGAGGTGGGTAGGAAGTTCCTCACTTACCTCACTATGGTGGGTTCCAAGCTTCACAGATGAACTTATATTCTTAAGTAGCAGTTATTATTACTTGGACATACTTTTGTAAGTTCTTGTGTGGAGGGGATAAGGCTGACCTGAAGGTATGGTGTATAAGCCTGACCTAAGGCAAGTATTACGACGTAAAACCCACTTACGGTCAACTGAGGTCATGTTGTAGATAATAAGTGACTTCGTATCTTTTATTGGTGTAGACGTCATGACTCCTCGTGGGTGCATCTTATCGCATCGTTCCCTTGAATTCTACGGTACGATCCTTGAGCAAGACGGTACAGTCTTGAACACGACGGTGTGATCCTTGAGCTAGTCAGTACACTCCTTGGGTAGCAAGTCAAGTTCAAGGCTAAACCATCATACGCAAGGCTTGTACCGTCTTGTTGTGGGCTAGTTCCGTTGTGTTGAAGGGCCGGGCAGGCGTTGGTCAGGAGCTGTGGTGGAGGATCGTACCGTCGTGTTAGATTTAGGGTTAGCAAGATTGTCAGTGTTACACCTGCCTGACAAACTTGATTGTCATTATTTACAGTAAAAAAAAGATATAGTTGATTATATAGAAGTGAATTAATCCAATTTCCTGTGTTCATCATGGTGGATGTTTGTACTTTATGATTATGTATCAAATTAACTGAATCATTAATCAGTTAGATTATTAACTGCCAAAGTAATGGATATTGATGTACACTCAAATTTTTTTGTTAGGAAACAAAAAAAGTTATTTATATGTCGTGATATCAGCAGTTTGTTAGGAAACAAATAAAGATATATATATGTCGTGATATCAGCAGTTTGTTAGGAAACAAATAAAGATATATATATGTCGTGATATCAGCAGTTTGTTAGGAAACAAATAAAGATATATATATGTCGTGATATCAGCAGTTTGTTAGGAAACAAGTAAAGATATATATATGTCGTGATATCAGCAGTTTGTTAGGAAACAAATAAAGATATATATATGTCGTGATATCAGCAGTTTGTTAGGGTTGCTGATACCTCGCACGACCAGACTACAGGGCCGAGCGGGCAGTGTCTTCAGGCCAGTTTATCTAATCAAATGAACTCTTAATTAATTACCCAGGTGATGTACCTGTCACTCTCTCTCTCTCTCTCTCTCTCTCTCTCTCTATATATATATATATATATATATATATATATATATATATATATATATATATATATATATATATATATATATATATATATATATATATATATATTATGAAGGTAGCGTGGTGGTGTGGGATATAAACTGGCAGCCAAAGCTTCAACAGTTTACACAACATCCGGGCTGACTGGTCTACTTGTTGACAACTCACACAAACATAGCACCATTAGTGCCACCTCCCCCTCAACCCCTCCAACCCCTCGTCACAAGCTGAGGGAGGTACCCCTAGCTACAGGCTGGGGGAGACAGCCCTAGCTACAGGCTGGGGGAGACAGCCCTAGCTACAGGCTGGGGGAGACAGCCCTAGCTACAGGCTGGTGGGAGGCAGCCCTACCTAAAGTACTCCCAGATCGTTGAGAATCCGTAAGAGGAAATCTTTTGTTTATAGTATGTACAGTGTACGTGACAAAATATGTTTGTCAGTGTTATTGTTTCTTGTTTACTTTGTGTAAACCTGCATCAGCGGTATGAGGCCTTGACCCGCTAGGCCTGGTGGGCTTACCCTCCAACCTGCCCTGTTGACCTGGGGGGGAGGAGCTTAGAGGGTCAGGGGGTATTTAGTGGAAGGAGGATATGTTTGGAGATGATAATGTGAGTGGAGGACACGAGGAGGGGATGATACGGGTTGGAGGAAGACCAGTTTGGAGGTGGGAGGGATGGAATGGCCTGGAGAAGAAAGCGTTGAGGAAGATTTATGTGGGACTTAACCCTTTATGGTGGTGTCGCTGTATTTGGAATTTATTAGATCGGTAATGGTCAACCATATCACATTCTTCACCCTATAAATCTTTCTTATATCCCTTAGTAACCTCTCTCTCTCTCTCTCTCTCTCTCTCTCTCTCTCTCTCTCTCTCTCTCTCTCTCTCTCTCTCTCTCTCTCTCTCTCTCTCTCTGGATATTTATGTTTATGACTATGTGCATATATACCCATATGGAAGTGTAACTGTGGTCACATTTTGAGAAAGAAGATCAGACTGAATGAGAGTATTCTAAAATTGTGACCTCAGACTTGGTCATGTGACCTAGCATGATACGTCCATACATTTCCAGGAAAAATTTGAAAATCGCCAGTATCGTAAATTGTAAAAGCCATTTGATATAGAATAGTTCTCTGTACACTGTTGATAGAAGTAATTTGATGGGAATACGACAAACGAAAGCAGTCGTGGAAAAGTTACGATAAATTGTAAGCCAGGCGAGAATACATCTCATTGACTCAGATCCTCTTGTCGCTCCGGCAGGGGAAACAATCTCTCAAAATCTTTAGAAAATTCTTAGAATCCAAAGTATGAGATCCGACCCCACCGCTACACCACCCAGTTTATTACGTCTATAAAAACATGGAAGCTTTAGCCTCTTGTGTAGTGCACATCATTACCGGGGGAGTTTATAGCCTTGGGAACGATGTTGTGTCAGGAGAGTGGAACACTGAATCCAAGAACCAGAATGAACAGGTTCTACACTGACTACGTAGTGGATAACTTAGATAACTTCGCTCTACCCTTTATTATGTAAACCATAGACATCCTTCAAAGTATACCACAATTATATAAACCTTATACACCTTATAACTCGTACCATCATCATGTAAACCAAGAGATTGTTCTTCGAAGTTTTATCGTCATTATTAAAACCGCAGACATTGTTCAAGATGTACTGCCACTACAGTATACAAGCTCTATACTGAGCACGGCAGAGCAGTACTCCGCTCTACCAGACCACACCTGCACACAGCCACCACCACACGGGGGACGTGCACTGTCCTCCTCAACAAACAACGAACAATCAGTTGTGAACCTGTCTTTTTGGCTGCTCGTTAGGCCGTGTAAATGACCCTCCAACAACATCAACAAATAAATCTGGCTCAGTCATGTTGTGGTTAACGAGATGCTCTGTGGTTGGACACGATTAGAACAATCATCAGTGTAGCACACGGTTAGTTAAGGTGAGTTTTGACGATGTTTACCGAGTCTCGCGGGTGATGTGTGTACAGCAACCTGAGTCTTGTACAGCCTTCCGGACATAAGATCAGGTCTGGTGTAGTAAGAGGGTCTCTTGGTGTGTACACCTGTGTCTTGCTGGAGAGGTAGCGACCCTCTAGTGATGGGTGTTGTTGTCCCAGATGAGGTGTACTGCCCAAGTTGTGTCCTGTTGGTGTAGCTGTAGCACATTATTAGTACAGTCAGCCTACTGCTGTATTCTGTAGTACATTATTAGTACAGTCAGTCAGCCTACTGCAGTATTCTGTAGTACATTATTAGTACAGTCAGTCAGCCTACTGCAGTATTCTGTAGTACATTATTAGTACAGGCAGTCAGCCTACTGCAGTATTCTGTAGTACATTATTAGTACAGTCAGTCAGCCTACTGCAGTATTCTGTAGTACATTATTAGTACAGTCAGTCAGCCTACTGCAGTATTCTGTAGTACATTATTAGTATAGTCAGTCAGCCTACTGCTGTATTCTGTAGTACATTATTAGTACAGGCAGTCAGCCTACTGCAGTATTCTGTAGTACATTATTAGTATAGTCAGTCAGCCTACTGCTGTATTCTGTAGTACATTATTAGTACAGGCAGTCAGCCTACTGCAGTATTCTGTAGTACATTATTAGTATAGTCAGTCAGCCTACTGCAGTATTCTGTAGTACATTATTAGTACAGGCAGTCAGCCTACTGCAGTATTCTGTAGTACATTATTAGTATAGTCAGTCAGCCTACTGCAGTATTCTGTAGTACATTATTAGTATAGTCAGTCAGCCTACTGCAGTATTCTGTAGTACATTATTAGTATAGTCAGTCAGCCTACTGCAGTATTCTGTAGTACATTATTAGTACAGGCAGTCAGCCTACTGCTGTATTCTGTAATGCACTTGAAAAACCATGAAAAATTAGATAGCTGTTTGGTGCGTATGATTAATTACCTCACCAGCCAGATAGTTAAGGATAAGTGTGTGGGCGGCGGCCTCCAAGAGCCTGACTGATCACAAGAGTTACGGTGTAGCAACTTGGTTCCAGACCGAGCTGTGGGGGTAGAGACGAGCCTTCCATACCACTACAAGGTACACTTGTGTATTCATAACTCAGTCATAATATTCAAAACCCTTCCATCTTGCCGAGATTCTCTGTTTTCCAGTCAAGTTAATTTGTATGTGACGTCACCACGCTTGCTTTCCTTCGAAATCTTTTATATAATTTGCTAGATATATGTTACAGATATTATTTCTAACAGATTACAAAAGTTTGATTCAAGTTTCTTGGTTAAGTAAAACAAAAAACATTGCTTTTGTGTCGGCCAGTCCTTTACGTATATCAGTGTGGTCGTGTTAGAATATTGTCCTTATATAAAACTGAAATGATTATTTGGGGAATTTTAATCATAATCTCATAAATGACCATTAAAAGTCAGAGACTGATAAGGAACAGTTACGCTTGCTATCAAACATTAACTCAAAGGCTTACTTCATTTCCAATGATATGAAATACTTTTTTTAAACAATGAAATTATCTCTCAAAGAGCGACTTTTTTAACCTGAAGTATTTCATAACCAATGAAAATAAACATCCATATCCACTCCTAAACACCAGACTGGTACCACCATACTGAAAACTCTCCTGTCTACCTTAACTTCCGAAGCGAATTATTGTATTTTCCCCTATTTATAATATATATATGCAAAGACAGAGAAAGAGACAGTCAGGGAAGAAGGACAGGCTAGAGGGACCACAGTATAATATTGTGGTCATGCGTCTCGTTGTATATATTGGCAAGGTATCAACTTACCAGTCTTATAAGAGATCCAGACGATGTCTTCCTTAGATAAAACCTCTTACATTATGGAATCAGATGTCAGTATAGACCGACCTAACACCTGTGTGTATGTGTGTGTGTGTGTGTGTGTGTGTGTGTGTGTGTGTGTGTGTAATAATGATAAAAATAATAATAATTATAATAATAATAACTAGGGATAACTGGGGATAGGGGATGAAGAATACTTCCCACGTATTCCCTGCGTGTCGTAAAAGGCGACTAAAAGGGGAGGGAGCAGGAGGCTGGAAATCCTCCCCTCTCGTTTTTTTTTTTTTCTTTTTTTTAATTTTCCAAAAGAAGGAACAGAGGGGGGCCAGGTGAGGATATTCCACAAAGGCCCAGTCCTCTGTTCTTAACGCTACCTCGCTAATGCGGGAAATGGCGGAAGTTTAAAAGAAAGAAAGAAAGAAAGGTTGACGTTTTGGGTGCACTGCCTCCAGTTGCCGATCATATGGAAGTTACTTACAACGTCAACAGTGGGAGCGTAACATGGGAGGTGTCATCCAAGATGTGGTCCCTACACCAGATGCTGGAGGGTGGTGTGTCCCACTGATTATATTGACGATGATTACAGTGGTTGGAATGGGGCTGTTCACGTAGCGGTCTGGATCATCTCAGATGCGGTTGTGGTGCCGAAATGCAACGCGAGGACGAGGGATCTCAGATGGCAGGAGGTGACAGTGGCGAGAATGATGGAGCAGCTATTCCGACACCCACAGAAGATCTAGGTGGTGATCAAAGAGTCGGGAGGTCTCACTGGCGCCTCTTGATAGGTGGTGTGTAGAGGGACTGAGGATGATCTTACATGCCCATTTCAGCTCCTTTTACGGTAGCCTCTGCTGTGTAGTGTATATATGGAGGAAGACGAGGTGGGGAGGCGTAGCTGAGCTTGGGGAAAAGAAAGTTGTGCTAACGTTCTTGAGTTTAGGCTGAGGGAGTCCCAGTGTCTGTAGTCGACGATAGATACAGAGTCGGTCGCTGGATGATTTGATGATGGAGTGACGTGTTCCTTCCAGTTTAGTATATCGTACATAACGGGAAGGATCAGCTGGAGGTGAGAATAATGGAAGTGTCGTTTGGACTCAGCTGTGATGAGGAGGACATGCTGGCTGTAAGGGACCTGTGGTGGCCACGTGCAGCAGCAGCTGCTCCAGCCTGACAGCTGGGAACCCTGCCCGGGGCCTCAGTAGCCCGTCCCCTTCCCCGCCCCGCCCCGCCCCAACACCACCCTATTCTCTCCCCTTCCCCCACCCCATGAACCCCTCCCCTGGGGCATGGGACACCTGGAGGTCCCTGCCCACGGCCAGTAATAACAGGCTGGTGGGCAGGGCGGGCGGGGAGTGTGAGGGAATGCCAGTGAGTGTGGAAGACTGGTCGGCTACCTACCGTGGCTGGTAGAATGGGTGGGAGTGACCCAAATGTGGGTGGGTTGAGGGCGCGAAGGTTGTGGGTGAAGGAGAGTGTTAGGTCTCGTGAGGCACAAGGTTTAAGTGTGACTCGAGTCATCCTTTGAGTCGATCTCTAGTTTTACATACACATGTCTCCTGCTCTGACGTACCGTCCATTATCATTATCAAGTATTATCATTATCATTATTATCATCATTATTATTATTATTATTATTATTATTATTATTATTATTATTATTATTATTATTATCATTATTGTCGTTGTTGCTGTTGTTGTTATTGTTGTCACTGTTATTATTGTTTGAAGTAAACTGGGGACTTGGAGTGTAGGGCAGGACAGTAAGGAAGCACCGCTGGTGTACATAAGAAAATGATGTATGAGGGAAGTATAGAGAAAAGGAATGAAAGATTGTGATGACAAGAATGAAAAGAAATAAAATGAGACGAAGAAATGGTCTCTCTCTCTCTCTCTCTCTCTCTCTCTCTCTCTCTCTCTCTCTCTCTCTCTCTCTCTCTCTCTCTCTCTCTCTCTCTCTCTCTCTCTCTCTCTCTCTCTCTCTCTCCCCAGCCGTGGCAGCCAGTCAGGCTACACGTCTCTCAGCTCTGAGGAAAAGCATTTCTGAAAAACTTTAGGCATTACATGACTCTGATGGGGGTGGGGTGAAAGGGTGGGGGAAGGAGACGATGGGGTGGTGATGGTGATGTTGTTGGTGTGATGGTGATGGTGATGGTGGTGGTGATGGTGATGGTGGTGGTGATGCTGTGATGTTGTTGGTGTGATGGTGATGGTGTTGTGATGGTGGTGGTGATGTGTGATGGTGTGTGATGGTGATGGTGTTGTGATGGTGTGGTAGTGGTCGTGGTGTTGTGGTCGTGGTGTTGGGGCGGTGGTGTGGTCGTGGTCGTGGTGTTGTGGTAGTGGTCGTGGTGTTGTGGTCGTGGTCGTGGTGTTGTGGTAGTGGTCGTGGTGTTGGGGGTGGTGGTGTGGTTGTGGTCGTGGTGTTGTGGTAGTTGTTGTGGTGTGGGGTCGTGGTGTTGGGGTGGTGGTGTGGTCGTGGTGTTGTGGTAGTGGTCGTGGTGTGGTGGTGTTGGTGAAGGAATAAAGTAAGAGCTGGCCTGTAGACCTGACCTTAGTGAGGGCTTCTTGTCCCGTCCCAGGAAGCAATATGGTGTTCTGGGAGAACATAAATACATGAACAATGGACGTACAACACCATGGATACATGAACAATGGACGTACAACACCGTGGATACATGAACAATTTTTCCGGCTGAACAATAAATGTTTCGGTCGAGGCAGATGTCAGTAGTGGAGTCACGTGGTAAATGCTTTACATGGGTCGCTGTCTTCCTGATAATTTGGCGCCTTGTACCGAGTGGCAGGGGAACTTTTTTCCCTTATTGTAATACAAGGGGCACCAGATGCTCGCCTTGCTGGAGCTAAACATACCCCCTTATGATAACCCAGATATTGCTTTTAATACGAAGAAATGATTGGTACAAATATGATGATACGTTCCTTGAAGTTGTGATCTAAATGGATTTACTTTCAAGTTTAGTGTTGTTTATTATGATGACGAGGTGCGTCTGTTATCATCATGCGGGGTTTATATGACCACGTCGCCAGATGCACGAGAACTGACTGCCCATCATTGAATTGCCGGATGCTGATGGTTGAGATATTTTCCTGCTGTTGCTCTGTGTGTGTGTGTGTGTGTGTGTGTGTGTGTGTGGAGAAGTTTCCATCTACCGCATTTACTGACTGTGTTCTCTCCACTTCTTTTCCTTTGTTTGTCTTTTTCTTGTGTCCCTGGCCCTAACGATTGTATCTGCCCTGATGATGGTACCGTCGTGTTCATACCCCAAGGTACGACCCATCCTGCCCAGGCGTCGACCCGTCGTGCCTTGTGGTGCTAAGATTTTTCTTTCTTGCATCTGTTATGACATTAGAAGATTTCTAGATATATCTTGACTAGATATAGCATGCTAGGCTTGGATATAGCAGGCTAGGCTCGAGTATATCATGCTAGGCTCAGGTATAGCATGCTAGGATCGGGTATAGCATGCTAGGATCGGGTATAGCATGCTAGGATCGGGTATAGCATGCTAGGATCGGGTATAGCAGGCAAGGCTCAGATACAGAAGAGCGGGCTGAGGTGCAGCACGCATGCTGGGTTCAGGTACAACGTTCAGGCAGGATGACGGGTCTCAGTGGCATCTGGAAAGTTATGAACATCTTCACACTAATCTTCCTCATACATCAGGCAACAGGAAGACATGAACATCATCCTAACCCATCCATAGTTTCCTTAAGTGACAGAAGAACTGCTACAATTATTTTCCTGCAGTATTTGATGCTTTCGTGATGGTAAGACTGAAGAAGCTTGTCTGAATACTCAACAAAAGTCTGCAAGTGTAGTGTTGAATTCGTTTTCGTACAATAAAGAATATTTTCATCTTTAGATTTATTTTCCCCGTAAGCCTAACTTCCCTATTCATCGTTAGTATTATAGAGTTTTCGTTCTATGAAGAGACATTACCAAGAGAACTCTATATCTAAGGTTGATCTGGTGCGTTAGAATTGACTGTCGTAGTATGCATGATGTCAGTGTATGTAGGAGGTTGTTAGCAAGCGTTAGGAAACTAATAACTGAAGAATTATTAATCTTATACAAACCAGACAACTCCTGACCTGGGATCTCTAATTCTAATTGTATGTCTTGAAGAGGATTGTCACTGCCAGCTGACAGTGACAAGTTGGAATCACAGGACTCCCCCCACCACCCCTCTCTCTCTCTCTCTCTCTCTCTCTCTCTCTCTCTCTCTCTCTCTCTCTCTCTCTCTCTCTCTCTCTCTCTCTCTCTCTCTCTCTCTCTCTCTCTCTCTCTCCACGAGGAAAACCATAATTGCTGTTATTATTATCATCATTATCGTTATCATTATCACCATTTTTATCCCTCCCTCTCTTAGTTCCTTACCCCTGGTCCTCCAGTCGGCTTTATCATCATTATATACATAGACTGGAAAAAAAGTGTGATAAGATGTGCTGCAACATGTACAGCCAAGATGTGCTGCAACATGTACAGCCAAGATGTGCTGCAACATGTACAGCCAAGATGTGCTGCAACATGTACAGCCAAAATGAACGTATTGTGAGACGCCTGTGTAAGTTATGATCCTGTATCAGGGTTGTGACCATGTGTTGCTTGGCAGGTGGCGCTGATGGCCAGCAAATATTGTCCCAAAGATTTATTACTCAATTGCTGGCCATCCCAGCTCTTCCTCCTCTCTTAGAGTATCACCAGAGAATAAACTGCTCACATTGCCCCTAGGGTCAACATTCATTTATATCCTGCATGGTTATCAGTACCACATTTCTGTCGTATTGCATGGTTATCAGTACCATAGTTCTGTCGTAATGCATGGAAAAACCTAACCAAACCTTCCAATGTTATCACACTAATGTCAACATTTACACACACACGGACTCAGTGCTTGATGTAAAGTGAGACTCATAGATCCAGAGCGGGGGAGGCAGGGGAGTTGTGAGTCCATCCTGGTTGTATAAGGTACAGTGAATGGTAAGCTGCAACAACCAACAGCCTGGTCAAACAGTTCCTGGCCCCCTGTACTTGTTGTGGAGCCTACAGTAAAATAGTCAAATGTTATGCATAGATTTCTCTCATGTTTTCTCTTACCACTGTAACTGAAAAATGAAATTGATTGATACTCTTACAGCCGACTCTTGTGAGACTATGCTCAAGTCTAGGTATTGCAAAATTTACTTTCTTTACATAACAATATCTAAAGATTATTTCATGTGAAGATGATTTACATATGCCAGATTGAAGTAAGATTATCAGTTCATCATCAAGAATCTCGTCTTTCTGGTAAGTCATTGACGTGGATCAGGAAGAACAGAGAACCCAACACTAGGCCCAGTGGCGCTCCAGTGCTCATCCAGCCAGTTACGAAGGCGTCATGATCCTCCCGTGTTACATTTCCTTGTAGCTTTACAGACCATTGATGAGGAGGACCTACGTGGAGTAGACCAGTTACAAGGTCAGGCAGAGCGTCTTGCTTAGGTCAGCGTAGATCACTGAGGGATGTATGTAGAGCCCACATAAGGATGATTTTAACGTCACAGAGAAAGTCGTTTATATTGAAACTAAACGCTACACAGAACTCGGGTGAACGCCTCGTGCAGGGTCGCCTGACGGGGTCATGCGAAATGCCACAAAGAGTGTAATTTAGACCATGATTTAGTGCTCGGGGAAGCCAAGCAAGAAGCACATCCCCGTCAGACAAACGACCCAATTCTTCTGGGGTAAAACTTCCTTCGTCGTCGCCTGCGACGCTGTCGAAGATGAGGTCGGTAATTAACGTCATTAAGAAGCTACACTATATTGGTCCTTGTCAAAATGGGGAGGAATCATTACCATTATGTTTTATAATTACCGCATTTTAATTATGGCCTAATATCCCTAATTATAAAGTGATTAACGTGCCACGTCTGACTAATTAGTATTACCAAGATGGGCAGCGATCCTGAGTCCTCATGGGTCGCCTTCCTGACACTCTCTGTGACCTCGATATTGATACTCATAATGTGTCTCATACTTTGCTGTGTTGCTCAAAAATCTGCTTTGCCGTGGCCCCGGATCCATGTTCTGTGGGGCCCCCGCTGTGTGTGGGCCGTTATGTTTAAAGCTCGTAATGTGTGTGTGTGGGTCCCTTACAGGTGAGATAGTTGAGGGAGGGTTGGCCTGCTGGTGATCTGCTTCACCAAGTGAGATAACAGTATTGTCTTAGGGCTTCGCGGTACTGGCCCCTGTAGGCCAGATATGAGAGGGAGTGGGTCCCGTGAGGTGTTCGGACTCAGTAAGTCAGTTACACTTTCAAGTCAGGATCCCGCGGCGCTGAAGCGGGTCCCCCGCAGGTTAGATAACAGCCGGAATTCTGTGTTATCAGTAGCTCGGGAGAGATCATGGCGGAAGCAACTCAACACAAAGAGGGAGGAGATTATATTATTGTATATTTGGATTTGTTTTGTTGTATATTTTCATGGATTCTTACAATGGCGTCATGTTTGAAAGAACTTGATGAGAGCAAGCACCCCACTTACCCCCACCAATCACTGTATTCTAAGTGTCTAACGTTTCAAGTCTTCGTTACTTGATCAATATTCTAACACAGAACATATGTTTTGAAGTCTAACAAAGACTGATGACATAATTTAGAGTTTTGACAACTAGAAAATAATGTTTGTCATCTAGTATGAAGTAGACACTAATTATATCTAGCTATATTTTCATCGTCATATTGTGACATCATTGTATCTGTCGCCTCCACCACAGTACTATTGTCAACTTCCCTCTCTCAGCTTCTCTGAGTCGTGTTAGTGTCACATTATGTCTTACAGCGGTCACTAGTTGAAGGTTTCAGAGTAATACCGCAGCAGGAAAGTGTTGCTGGGGTGTTCTGGTCCTGGCAGTGTTGAGAGTGTTGCTGGGGTGTTCTGGCCCTGGCAGTGTTGAGAGTGTTGCTGGGGTGTTCTGGCCCTGGCAGTGTTGAGAGTGTTGCTGGGGTGTTCTGGCCCTGGCAATGTATGGAACACACAAGACAGTGTTGCCGCTTCTGGTCCACGCTTCACAAAACCATGTGAGAAACACTGCCGACGCATTTATTCTTAAGCCTCCCCCCCTGCTTCCCTCCCTGCCTCCTCCCTGCTTCCCTCCCTGCCTCCCTCTCTGTCTCCCTTCCTGCCCCTTCTTCGGCTCCCTACCTGCCTCTCGCTGCATGAGCATATCTGTCTGTTTGTTTGAGTTTCTGTGTGTGTGTGTGTGTGTGTGTGTGTGTGTGTGTGTGTGTGTGTGTGTGTGTGTGTGCGTATGTGTGTCTCCCTGTCTGTGTGTAGTATTTCTACTTTATTTTGGTATATATTATGTATGTGCTCCTCTGTATGTGTGTGTGTATTATATATTTTGATGTGCGTGTATCTTTTTGTAAATATTCATGTATGTGTTTGTATGAAAAGATGTAGCTTTGGGTGTTTTTGTTCATGGACATATGTAGAAGTCTGTTTGCTTGTGTAACTCTGTGTACGTGTGTATGTGCGTTTCCTGACGTGTGCGTGCGTCTGTACACATTCATCTTAAAGTTTTAAGCCTTAAAATCCCTGAGAAGCTTGAGTGGTCGTAAAGTGAGGGAAAAATGTTTGCTCTCTATTTCTGCACTTCTTACCTTCATTCTTCTTTGGTTATTCATATTTCACTGTGGATCTCTTCACTGCATGTTCATATATGTAGCCTCTCTACATACCTTATCTAATATGCAGCTACCTACGTTATGCACCTAACTACGTTTTGATATACTTGTGATGAAAATAATCAGGTGGTAAAGAAATTATCTATTAGTAGTAGAAGTAATATCATTTATTATTATTTTGTTATGATTGTCATTATTATTATTGTTATTGTTAATGTCTGAATGGAATCGATGGCATAGGCTATCTGGGAAGATAACAACTGGCGAGATAATCGGTAAAAATAATCGAGACAGGATAACTAAAAAAGTAACTCGCAGTAGGATAATCGGATAGATTATCTAGGGCGTGATAACTGAGGGCAGATAATCGGGCCAGAATGACTAATGGAAGAATTATCAGGGGAGTAGTAAGAACAGCAAAACAACAGTTGGGGATAATCTTAAAGGGTTGCTGGGGAGAGAGTGGCTGGGGAGACGGCTGCTGGGGGAGCGATTTACCGGGGAGAGGAGTTTTAGGGGAAAGAATTGCAATGGAAGACGGCTGGTGGGGGAGAGAATTGCTGGGGAAAAGATTGTTGAAGGAGAGGTTTCTGGGTAGGAGGGATCCTGGTTGCTGGGGTAGACAGTCCTCAGAGAAACACTTTACTGAGGTTTTTGTTAAGCTTTTAGTTCATTATTTCTCATCAGATTGGCTCTACCATCCGTCTCTCTCTCTCTCTCTCTCTCTCTCTCTCTCTCTCTCTCTCTCTCTCTCTCTCTCTCTCTCTCTCTCTCTCTCTCTCTCTCTCTCTCTCCAGCCTGTTCACCTTTAATATTAATCAGCCATGATTGTTAACGTCCAGGGCACCACAACTGCCGGAATTGCAGATAATTATACTTTCCATCAAGGTTAATCTGCATAATTAATCACAGTGATTACAGGAGCGACCAGCAGGGTACAGGAACTGTTTCGTCTTGATGCACATCAATTGCTTCCTTAACGAGATGTATTACTCTACATTACTTAACAATTGTGTTTCTGATGGCTGATGTTGTGCACCTGCTCTCTGACTTGTACGGGCGAAAATTTCACTGGAATAATAGAGATCAAACTGGACTCGTGGAGGAGAGTGTCTCCGTTGAAGCACTCGGAAATGACGAATTATTTATCTTTCCATAATGGAGATCCATTTACACACTGCCACATGTGTTCACCTTCCTCCAGTATGTATTTGTGTGAATGTGTTTGTATACAGACACAGACAAACATCCACCAGTTACACAAATATTAATGTCTGTATCATACGGGCATAAGAAGTGAAGATTGTGGGTCGTTAGCCACATACTGCCACACGGGTCATGACTGTTCATGTTTACGAGGCGGAGGATGGTACTTCCACGTTATGTATCATAACACAAAAAGCAAGGAATGGTTAGGCTGGGTCACTACTAATATGCTTTAGGGTCGACCTGCGTTATCAGGCAACCAGTAATTTCCAGTCCCTCTGTACATATTGATCCTTAAATAATGATCACCTGTGACCCCTTGAGGGCGACGGCACGACCCTCCCAGCACAACGCTATGATAACTGAGCACGACCCTTGAGCAGGATGGCTCGACCACTAGGTATGAAGGCCTGGCTGCAGCAGACCAAAGAGGGTAGATCATCAGATCCACAGGTCGTATGGTCGTGCTCGAGGGTCACAGTGTCGTGCTCGAGGGTTAAGACACCATCTGGTGTACAGGGCACATGTCGTCCAGGGTGAGGATACTAAGCCAACGCTCCACCTTGTAATATATTCAAATTATTCTAATGAAAGTAATTTTGTATTAGCATATAGTATTGCTTATTCCCATGTTGCCCTCCCGGTGTTTAACACCGTGGGTGTGGTAGCGGGTTATTTGCCACGTTGTATAATACGGGTTGTAGCCGTGTATAATACGTTGCATAACACAATACAACACTAATGTCCAACACTGTACGACACGGCATCACATACGATATATGACGTCATAACACGGTAACTAACACTGTGTGTTATTGTACCGACACTATCTGACGTTGTGTATACGTGGCACAACGTATGTGGTAGTACGACAGTATCTACCTCATAACCAAGGGTTGTACTTTGTTGCTTCCAGATAGGAACTATATATCACCTACTGGTGTACATTCACTGACCAAGAATATTTTGTTCCTCCCACAGGCAGAGTTGTCGGAGTCCTTACAGCAGTTGTCTGGTCGAGCCAAAGCCACTCATTCTCACATCACAAACCTCAAGAACTTCCAAGACAGAGTAAATGTGAGTACCAATAACACGTTATGGTCTGTCCTCATGACATACCCATGCTGTGGTCTGTCCTCATGACATACCCATGCTGTGGTCTGTCCTCATGACATACCCATGCTGTGGTCTGTCCTCATGACATACCCATGCTATGGTCTGTCCTCATGACATGCCCATGCTGTGGTCTATCCTCATGACATACCCATGCTATGGTCTGTCTTTATGACATATTTCAAGCACTACAGTTGGGAGGTGACCAGCTGGTTGTGTTGACGTTTTTGCCGTAGAGATTATTTTTTTTTTCAATGCCTCAGGTTCTGACTAAACGTTCTCAGAACCGGTTCTTCAGATTTTGTTGAAACTTTTCTTTATCATATCTATTATCTAAATTCGACGTTCTTGTTATCTTCGCTCGTGATATGTCCAGTTTTGAGGTAGTGTCATTAGGCCAAGCATCGAACACTTGATTCTTGAGTTACTACTCTCAGATTGTTTCTCTTGGGCGTTCGACTCTCGACGTGTCAGTATGTCTCGTCTCTTGAAGTTTCATCTTCTGAGGTAACTCGTGACAAGGTTCCTAGATTAAGAGTCTCTCATTCTGAAACACGTTGAAACTGAGGACTTTGGGCTTAACCATCAGATGTGTGGGTCTGGATACCTCAGTGTCTAGCTGGAGGGTTTTAGTTTTAGAGTTAGATGTTCCTAAGACTGTGACTCAAAAGGACTGGCATCCTCAGCTACCTACTTTCCCAGGTCTTTGCCTGTAACGTCTCGGTCTGATGTGGCGGCCTATTACTTATGGAAACTTGGTATTTGACGTTTTAGACTGGGTTCTGAGGTTCATGTGTGACGGTTGTATTCTTTATTGTTATGTAAAGGAATTTTGACTTTTGAGCTACAACGTGACAGTTTCTTTGTGCAAGAGGCCTGGCTTGTTGGGCCTCTCCAGTACGGAAGTACGACCCTCGAGCACGACAGAACGACCATCAGGAACGATAGCTGTGTCATCATACCCAGAGATCGTACCATCGTGCTCAAGGGTCGTATTGTCACGCTCAAGAGTTTGACGTCTTCCGATACAAATGCCGGGTCGACGCTCCAAGTCGAGTGTCTTTAGTTCTTCAGTAAGTCCCAGAAGACTTGTCCTGTGTTTCTTTGCTTTACATATTTACCGTAGAGATGTAAAAGTCCAGTCTATCTGCACGAGGAGTTGACTAGTGAGTTTGCTTCTTAAAGTGTGGAACTTGTATCGTTCGCCACAAAGTAATACACTTAGGGGTGTTATCTAAGAGCTCTGCTACCATATTCTTCTCTTTACTTTGGCAGTATATGCTTACTTCAGCATACTAATACTTGCGTCCCCTCTAGACCATGGGCAGTATATGCATACATCATCAGCATACTAATGCTTGCATTCCTTTAGCCATCGGCAGTATATGCATACATCATCAGCATATTAATGCTTGCATTCCCTTAGCCATCGGCAGTATATGCATACATCAGCATATTAATACTTACGTCCCTTCAGGGTCATTGCGATAGCCTGGCGGCCGAGGTCGAGCGGCAGTGTTCGGAGCTGATGGAGGCGGTGAGGGAAGCCAGGTCCAGGCTGCTGGCTCAGTTGGCCGCGGAGAGAGAGGCCACCACCAAAATATACAGGTTAGTCCTCACTCACACTCACACTCTCATACTACAGCAGGATCATGACATCCTTTACTCACACTCATCAGATTTGTAGTGTGTGTGTGTGTGTGTGTGTGTGTGTGTGTGTGTGGTAATAGATTAATTGAGATTTCTGTATGTAATTACCTATTCGTATAGTACGAGGAGGGAGGGAGTCCCGTCTCTTGTTCCCCATCTCCTGAGCGTCCTCTCTTATCAGACAACTTTATGAACTCATATAAACTGTCAGAAGTCACAGTTTCATCCATTAATTTATTCCATTCATCGTCTACTCTTCTTACTTCTTCATTTCCAGCATATCTTTAGCTGAATTTCTTTTTATGACCTTTGGTTGTGGTATTTTTGCACCTTCCGAAGCACTGTCCACATTATCAATTATTAAACTAAAATACAAATTTAAAGATCGTGATCAGATCATCTTTTACTCTTCTCTCTTCCATGAGGTAAGGTTATTACCTCCATCCTCTCACTGTCGCTCATCTGTCGTAATTCTCATAACATCTTTGTTGCCTCCTCTGGTCCTACACATCCCGGCCACATATAGTCCTGATATCATTCTCGTTACTTTCACTTAGATTCCATTGTCCCATCTGCAGCCAGAGGTATGTCATTTGATATATCCTGTGGTCTTCAGGTTGGCTGTTTCTCTCTTCAGCTTGACCATCTTTCCTCACATTCAGAGCTCCAAGGTCCTTCCACTCTCCTTTTGACCCTGATCTCTGTTTACCTTCTGGACTCTTTCAGCCCTGAGGCTATTGGTGCCCCCTACCCCACCCCAACCTCTTGAATTTCCCTGGTGTGTAGAGTTAGCCTAGCCTCTGCTTCCTTGCCTGGCCTACAAACCTCCCTCTCCTTCTGGCTTCTTTCTCAACCTACCTTCAGTGTTCCGTATCTCACGCCTTTCTGGCTTCTCCGTTCTTGTGGTTCCTGGCTGACGTGTTGCCGTGCCGGCAGGGACCAGGCGGCGAGTTGCACGCGTAGACTGCACCAGACCACCGCCCTTGTCCAGTTTTGCATCGAGGCCATCAAGGAACCTGACCCTGCAGCCTTCATGCAGGTAAGACGTGTCCAGTCTTGTACAGAAACGGATTCTTAGCAACAGGAATTGTCCTCACGAGCCAGGACAGTGACGTAGCCTGCATCACAGGCAGTGCCGGACCGATGAAGGAAGTGAAGCAGAATTGTGCATTTGTTAAAGATGTTAATATCTATATAGCCTCAATAGATGAGGCAAATGTGAACAAGAAAATGAGGTTAAGAATATCCACTCTGCTCATAATGTAATCTTTTATAAGAGATTAAGATGTTACTCAGGTGGGCTCTTAGAAGATCGAGGCACTTTTTGTACAGAGCTTACACTTGACTCTGTCTGTTATGACGTATGTGGTTGTAAGATTGTGAGATAACATCACATAAAAAGCGGTAGCCCAGAGTCTGTGTCTCAGGCGCCGTTTGAGACTTGCTAACATCTTTATCTTGCGGTGATGTACAGAGGTTGGCAAGCTGCTGAGAATGTTAACATAAGATATATAGGTGATAAAATGGTAAAGATTATGATATACTTAGGAGTCAGTAAATGAACTCGCTATTAGGAAGGATCTATAAAAAAAAGTCATGGACAAAGAAGTGAAACAGAATTGGCAATTGACATGTCAAAAAAATCAAGGCCAGATCAACCCACTGAAACGTTAGGGAAACCTTTAGTTTGACTTTACTCACTGCCACTGGAATTTAGGCCCCTCCTAGTCCTGTATATAACGTTTGTAGGGGAAAAGTTATGTAATGATAAGGACGATCTGGTGTCACCTTGAAGACTCACGTGGTCACTGTTTTAATGGAGTCTTGCTTGAATGTTTACCGATCGTCTTGTCATCGTCAAGATATTAACTTATGCATGTCTTCTCTCTCAGATGGGTCCTCAACTTATTGGTCGGGTAAGTGACCTCGACCTCACTTGGGACAAGGAGTTGACCTCGTCTTCGACACGTCTTAGCCCGTATATCGACCTCGACGTCGACCACAAGAGCGTTTTGAGAGCGCTCAACACGTTCAACTTTGTCCAGATGAAACGTAAGTTAATCGTCCTCAGGCCGACGACCTGACCCACACCCGCGGCTCTCAACACCTGAACCAAAACACAACACACGTTATGAACTGAACAGTGAAAGGAAAACTGGTGACTGACCATGTGATGTGGGTCATTACTGCTGACCTACCATCATAGGTCATGAACTGACCATTACTGCTGACCTACCATGATAGTTCGTGTCGCTTTCTCCTTCCCTGGTCGTCCGGGTGCTGAGTGCTTCAGAGAACCAGAGTTCGATTCTGTGCCTAGCCAAGCGGAAAGTTCCTCTGGGATCTGTGTGGGACGCCAGGTTACACAGAAAGAGCCGTTAAGGTCAGCTTTGAGCTTTGGCTTTAGGATTTCAGAGGAGATTCTGTACCTGGTCGTTACAGCCTAACAATAACAAGGTGGTTATGTTACTCATAAATTGATCAATACACCAATGGTTTTTCTTTTACTTGTTTGAGTGTACATCCCGACATTTGGATTCCATTACTTCCATCTGTGTTCAGAAACTGTAACACCATCCCTCTATTATAATGTTATACTATATCATTATAGTACAGAAACATGTGTATGGAATTGGTGTATATATACTGGTTTTTGTTTTGTCATTCTCCGCTATACTGGTGCAATGTTCAGTAATACATGTAGTTATGGTGACTGACTATTGATGGATGTTCTGATCCCCCACAGCCTGCCTGGACGGAGAGGAGCGAAGACCCGCAGGTACACGAGCAAACAGTCTTCATTCCATCAACCTTTGCCCCTTTGAATTTCCCTAGTATTTTTTTTTTCCTCCAGCTTATTTTATCCCTTATATCCCAGTAGTTCCCTGTGGCTCGTTTATATCCTGCCTGGAGAAAGCATGCACTCTAGAGACCCACCTTAGTGCATGTTTAATGTCTTGTTAGAATTGTTAGATATTTTGTTAGATGCGCAATAGGCTAGCTTTTTGTGAGTTATAATTATATTGATATCATTCCTGTCCGTATTAATGGCTATAGTATTTTCTTTTAATTCTATTCACTCGTTATGTATATATAACTGTTTTATCATGTGTGCATGATATATATATATATATATATATATATATATATATATATATATATATATATATATATATATATATATATATATATATATATATATATATATAAACCAACTAACGTCATGGGGAAGATGAACGGTTGGTTTGGCTTTGAGCTTCCTACTGGAACAAGAACTCGAACCTAGGCCAGCGTTAACCTCTACACCGTTGGGCCTCACGTAGATAAGTGTCTACATAAAGCATACGAAGTACAGGAGCAGATACATACATTTTAACAACATACCACATCCTAAGTTTATTGTCATATCGATATTATATCGCTTAATATACTGTATATCAGTATACACCAGTATATCATCCTGATGTAGTGGACCTGGATGTAGACATTAAAACCAATACACGACACGTACAATTCCTAGCCATCGTAAAGAACCTATAGGTCTTACTGTTGTATAATTTTACCCAAAAATCTCGCTCTATCTTGCCCCAGCACTCTGGCCACACAGCTGGTGGCAACACTACGTGACCCTCCTTCACCCATGGCTTCCTCACACACACCTTACCCAGCAGCAGTCACGTGCTCACGCCACACTTATTCACCACACCAGCCAAGTACACCACCATGTATCATACTCACTAGAATACATTTATACATTTTGCACATACATTATATCCACAGTATACCAGCATACCACATGGTGATGTGCATACAACACACCTTACATAATAGACACCATAGACCAAGGTTATACCCACAGTTATGCGAAAAAACTTAGCCATACCTCCTTCACACAGTGGTGCCCCCGACCTGCTCACCATACCCCAGCACCATAAGCACTGCAGCCCACACCATACTAACTTATCGCACCATATACCACACGTAACACCATCTTATTATTCTTTTATGTATCGTTACACACAGACACTAGGGCCAAATCTCCCACCTACATTTCACTTTCCTTTACAACAAGACTACACTGTATGATACACACAACACACAACATTACACCATAACATCAGAACAACCTTACAAGTTACACCCGTACAACCTCCTCCGTTTCCAATTGTCACTAGCAACGGCCTGTATGTTTTCCTAGTGTCTACATGAATCCCTTACCTATCTCCCTTCTGTAGACATCAACAACAGCTGTAGTTATATCCACGATGCTTTATCTTTCTCCAGTAACCGTGTCCCGCTCGGTATGTTGCCACATACTTACTGTCATCCCATACCTACACATACAGTTTGGCAACGACACCACATGTCGTTTTTCGCCTCATTATCCCAGATTATTGTCGTGTGGTGTTTGTGCCGTCCCTACACACGAGCCTCTTGTTATGAATGTTTATTGTCCTCCAGTGATCCGGTCCGCGACTCTCCACACTGACCCTAGAGCACACCACAAGTAAGACTCCTGAGCGCGGAGGAAGGTACGACCTTGCTGCAGCGAGACCATACGAGCTTTAAGACATTGGCAAGATCCATGATTAATGATGACCTGCCCTTTGACCTTGGACAAAGGGCAGGTTGTCACACCCAAGGGTCGTGCTGTCGTGGTCAAGGATCGTATAGTCTTGGGTCTCCGGCCGCGACCCTTTCCATCAGTAACACCTTCCAATTTTCAGTTTTAGTGTTGTTCCTTAGGGTCCAAGGTCGCGTTAGCAGAGACTGTGATTATGGACCTTAATGACAAATAACGACATATATCCCTTTATAAAAACAGCCAAATATATTGTTCTTATTGTAAAGTATTTTGATAAATCAAGTTGTATTGATGACCTTCATGGCCAAGCTTGGAATATTGACCTTCATAACCATGCATGGGATAATGACCGTCATGGCCGTGGTGTTGATTGAAAGTAATTTATGGTGTTCAATTAATCACTTCGAATCTTCATCAAAGGAAAATTTTCGAAATTTGACGAAAATTGGTGGAGACCAACATGGTGACGTGGAAGGTGATGGACAGTATGTGTGTTTCAGGAACATACCAGGGCCAGACCATCTACTGTAACACCCTGAGAGTCTCCTTCATCCAGCTTCCTCCTGATAGATCCAGTTAAACAAACAACTGTACACTCATGGTACTTGACCTGACCTGACTCATTTCTGATTCAAAAGTCAAGCCTAGCTTTTCTCTGGGCTTATAGCACATGTGCTCTCAGTTTTCAGCTTCAGCTTAAAATGAAAGACATACTCCAAATTCTAGAATGATTAGCGTGTGTGTGTGTGTGTGCCTGCACGTGCGTGCGTTAGGGTCCGCTTGGCCTCATCACCACCGCTGCATCACTGATGACCAGAACAGTGTCATCAATTATTGTGAATTACTACCATCCAATCAGCGCCCGGCCGGCCTGTAGAGTTGATGGATCCATTACAGCGGTTGATGGGTTGATGTACAGCTGCAGCGTGGCCGCCCAGCCATAGGAGGCCGTCGCTTGGAACTCAATCTCAACCTCAGAACCCACAAGAGGACCTAGGAACATGCAAGAGGACCTTGGAACTGCAAGAGGAACTGGGAACTACAAGAGGACCTGGGAACATGAAAGAGGACCTGGAAAAATGCAAGAGGAGATGGGAACAGCCAAGAGGAGATGGGAACATGCAAGAGGAGATAGGGGCATGCAAGAGGGCCTGGAAACATGCAGGAGGAAGTGGGAACTTGGAGCATATGATGGGACAAAAGCCATTAAACCACCATAAGAAGAGATGGGACGACTAAAGACACATCTGTCGACCTCTGTGACCAGTAGTGATTGTAAACAAGTATAGACGGCTGGTATGACGCGTGCATTTTAATCTGTCGACGCGTGTAGACTACAGCTGTGACCACAGCAGGCGTAAACACCTGCAACAACAGTAATGATAAGAATACTCACAAGATAACGCAACGTTGCTCTTCTAGTTTGGCATTAACTTGCGTACCTCGGGAACTTTGCTTCAGGTATATTGTGGTATTCATCATCAACACTGGATTTCAAACTTTTACACAGTTCTTTATACTTTTTTCCACAGAAATCCTTCTTCAATCATCTTAATCAAGAGACGAGAATATATGTATACAGTATTTTAGACTCTAACTGTGACGTCATCGAAGGATTTAATCTTTACAAGATGATCAATGAACGAGAATATAATGACGTCATACTGAGTGTGTTAATATCCTTCGTCCCACTCAGTAGGTGGGTGGGTGGGGGTGATGTTCTGGTGTCCAGGTAATGGGGGGTGTGATGGGTCTTGAACCCAGGTACTGGAGGATGATTGCTCTTGATAACCAGGTACTGGGGAAGGTAACTTGTAGCAGTCATGGCTGTATACCCAGAACACGTGATTTTTCGTTTTTTTTTTTTTTTATTCTACTTCAGCTTGTTTATGCTTTTATGCTTTTACATTATGTTGCGCATATACATATTTTGTGCTGATTTCTTGCACTTGTTTTATATCAGATCGTTATTCCTTTGTTTTCCGTTGTAACTTTGTTGAATTTAGATATTAGGTTTAAGGAAAGTTTAAATTAGTTTGAAGCATATAGAAATTGTATATGAAGCAATGTTATATCATGAGATTACTTTTAGTTACAAGTCGTATACATGATATTGCTTCCAGTGAGTCGACTTACTCGACACTTCAGAACAAGTGATTTCCAGTCTCAACATTTGTCACATCACAAGTGTCTGCTTGACATTCACTAAGCCTGAGTCTCACTCTAAGCACGAAACTTTCTAAATTTGTCTAAATATTTCCAAACTTTCTAAACTCTTGACTCTGACTGAGGCAGTTGTTCAGCTACCTCCACTGCTTCAGTCACAGCAGGCGGCACACATGACGCCTCACTCACCAAGAGATTCGTGATCACCTGAGGCCCTTACACACACACACACACACACACACTGGTAACTCATGTCCTTGTAAGATAATTGTTCAAGCTATCCGCCCGTCATGCACTTCTGTATCCCCAACATGTAGTCCTCAGGAATCACCTCTGCTTCATCACGTGTAATATGAGTGCGTGTCTCTCCTCGGCCAGCTCCCGGCGCCCCCGAGTTCCTGACGGAAGAGTGTGTTGGAGAGAACAATAGTGTGACGGCCACCTGGACCCCACACCCCACTACCAGGGTGGCTGGCTACATCCTGGAGATCGACGACGGTGATGGAGACTTTAAGGTGAGGACCTGTGTCTTCTGCTGTATGTGTCCAGTTTGGAGACCGATATGGACACAGTAGTATATTCCTTACCTTAATATCTAAAGAAATTACCATCCCATATTGTCCATACCTTAAGTATAATCTTCAGGGATATTGTGAGTAATCGTGTGAGTTTCGCTCTTAAATTGGTTTTTAATATGAGAATCTTGAACTGGACTGTCTTGCATGTATGGTTGTGAGAGTAATGCCATCGGTCTGTTATGATCATCACGGTCTTTGATCTAGAGTGACAAAACGAATACCATTTCAGTTGATCCTGGAAGCTTCAGACATATCTAGAAGTACAGACGAGATCACGAATTATGTTAATACACTTGTGGATGTGTGATAGGATGGACTCGAGGCTTCGAGAGGCCAGGCTCATCATCATCTCTCCACAGGAAGTCCATCGAGGGCCAGAGACGCTCTGCACGGTGGAGGGCCT
>NC_092248.1:13084202-13208667 GCF_036320965.1 Panulirus ornatus
CATGTATGACCAGAAGTACAACGATGACTCTGTTAGTCTTTAGGAATGTGGAGGAAACTGCATAAAAGCAACCACAGGAAATACAGTCAGGCATAATCACATATTCCTACACACACACACACACACACACACACACACACACACACACACACACACACACACACACACACACAGCATTACATCCTCTAAGTTGATGGACCTATACCAAAATGGACCGTCTATGGTGCTCATTCAAGAGATGATCAGTTCTTGGGAATAGAGTTCTGCTTTTAAACCTTCATCAGGAGGTGACGTAACAAACTAGTCATGTCTAGTTTATATGATAATTTATATGATAAGTCGAGATATAAAAATCTCTCCTTATTTCCTGTCTGTACGCCAGGTTCCTGACCCTGTCTGTACGCCAGGTTCCTGACCCTGTCTGTACGCCAGGTTCCTGACCCTGTCTGTACGCCAGGTTCCTGACCCTGTCTGTACGCCAGGTTCCTGACCCTGTGTGTGCTATAAACCTGAGTCATCTTCAGACAAGCCAGGCAACTGAGCTATGTCATCAAAATATAGATGATCAAAACAAAAATAGATCTATATGGAAAAGCATTTATGTATGATACTGTATTTATGTGTAAATGTATATGTACTGGTATACTTAAGGGCACCAAGTATGTAATGATATACTTAAGGGCAACAAGTATGGATGATCTAGTCTTTGTATTTGTCTTTGTAAATGTTATTAACCAATTCTTAAATTAAATCCTACTTTTCTTAATCTGTCGTTTCTCTCCTAACAAAAAAGCAGGAAGAAAATAATCATATATATATATGAAGGCAGCAAGTATGAATATGTACATGTGTATATATGTATATGTCTGTGTATGTGTATGTATGTTTACGTTGAATTGTATATGTGCGTGTGTGGGCGTCTTTGTATATACGTGTGTATGTGGGTGGGTTGGGCCATTCTTTCGTCTGTTTCCTTGCGCTACCTCGCTAACTAGGGAGACAGCGACCAGTTATGATATATATATATATATATATATATATATATATATATATATATATATATATATATATATATATATATATATATATATATATATATATATATATATATATATATATATATATATATATATGCCCAGGTACCTTTCCCACTTTGCGAAGTAGATCAGGAACACAAGAGCATTTGTCCTATATAATATGCCAGACTCACAGTTCACCTGACCCACGCTGAGCCACACATACTGCTCGATGGTTTTTCCTCACCGCGTACGTCATTGTTCCCTGGATCACCTTACTAACAGCATGTCGACCTCCAGGTCATTCGGTCCCATGACCGCCTCTATACCTCCTGAATGTTGAGGCCCGATACTTCGAAGCCTCATTCATTCTTCTCCATCATCTTGGTCCCCTTCCCATCCTCCTTGCTCCATCCACTTCAGACACGTTGATCCTTGTTAGTCTGTCTTCCCTCACCTTGTCCATATACCTGTACAGTTTTTGCCTATCCATGTTGGTCCTCTCACTCATACTACACTTCCTACCACACCTCTCTCTTACAATGTCTGCACACTGTCAGCTGGCCTTATACCACGTATCGTCCTTAGGCTGTTTGTTTACAACAAGCCCCATCCTGTTCCTTTTAATGTTAACTCATCCATGCAGTACCGTCGGCACTAATATAGTCTCTAACGTACCCATCTTTGCCCTCCCAGAAGCTGACCCCTCCCTCCCATATACTCCTTAATGCTCTCAGGACCTAAGCCTCCTCTCCCACCTTACGACTCACTTCAGACTCCCTGCTTCCATCCGCTGCCACGTCCACTCATAAAAGACAGTGGTGGCTGAAGCCTCCAGGAAGGTTGACCTCTGACCACAACACAAAGACATACTCTTTGTTGATACAGGAGTGGAAGAAGGTAGGTGTTTCTGTATTAATTTTTGTTGTATAGAGACAGTAAGTCATACATATATATACATCATCGTATAAACGTATACCCATGTATGGAATTCACTGGACTTTGGTATTTCATAAGAACTGAAATATGAATCTATTCGTAAAGACAGGCATTTGCATTGCATTTGTCTATAATAAGGAATTCTGTAGTAAGGTCAGTGCCAAGGAAACAAAGAGATGGGCACATAAGGAAAGGAAGTTTGAAAATGATAATTCATATGAATGATTCTCAGTTAGAATCACTGATGCAAAATTTTAGATTTTCCTTTTCCTATATGATAATGGTTGTACCTAGAAAAACTACTGCTTATGATCATGTACACTACTGGTTATGCACTATTAAACTACTGGATATACACAGGTAAACTAATGGTTATGCTCAGGTCAAATACTGGTTATACACAGGTAAACTATTTGTTATGCTCGGGTAAACTTCAAGTTGCTCAGGTAAACTGTTACAATTTCCAGATCCCATATTGCACAAGATTAATAATGTATCAAATTTATTCTACCACCAAATGCTGAATACAAATGATGCAAAACTCTTCCTGGGTGAAATGATAACAAAGAACCGTACATATTTTCTCATGAATTTAGAACTGTATTCTCGTTGGCTATACAAGATGAATGATGTATACTGTCTAACTTGGGTACAGCAACAAACGTTTTACCTTTGAAGGGTTTATAGAATGATTCATAGCAAGAGACCCACATACGACTCTAACACCCTGAGCACGATCTTCAGCACGACGGTACGACCCTTGGCTATGATGGCGACTGGCCCTTTTGGCCTGACCCCAAAAGGACCAAGTTTAAGACCTGGACGTCATACCCAAGGCTGGTCCCGTCTTGTTCCATGATTGTACCGTCGTGCTGTGGGATCGTACCGTCGTGCTGTGGAGATCGTACCGTCGTGCTGAACGGTTGGCAGTTGCAGGAAGCAGACTGTATCAACAATAGCCTACAGTGTGAGAGCTGAGCGCACCAGTTGCTTCCTCTTTAATACTTACGACACATTCATCCATCAGCTTCAACCTGAAGGTTGGCTTAGTTTTGTCATCCCAGCAGCTGATCTCACTTCAGGCCCCTGATCTCACTTCAGTCTGCCGCTCATCTCACTCCAGGTGGGCAGTGATCTCATTCCACACTGCTAGTATTACTCCAGACAATGATCTCAATCGCCTCTCTTTCTGTTGTGTGGTGCCACTGAGCGATCAATTGGGACTGTTACAAGTCTGTTGTCTAGCTCCTTCTGTTAACAGTTTGTAAGGTGCTGTGACTGTTGCAAACGTGTATCTGTTGTGGAATCTTCATCATGAACATCATCATCTTCCTGGATGACACAGTGATTCTTGTTAGTGAGTCATGATGATGTTGATAATGATGTTCATCATGGTGTCAGTACGGGGCGCGACCAGTAGGGACTGGTAAACATGGGAGGGGATCCAGGCATTACTGTACACTCGGCCTCACTGCAGTGAGGTTTTTTCCAATGATTTTTTCGTTTCCTTTTTATTTCTTTTTTCTATAACATTACTTTTGTTGTTGGTGTGAAGAGTTTTACAGTTCAACGGTTCATGACGGATAGATAGAGAATGATTCAATGAGTGAAAAATTATGATAAATTTGTATTCCACTATCTATTCATGTATCTGTCTGTCCATCTATTTATCTGTCTATCTATCTATCTATATATCGATCGACATAGATAGATACATAGATAGATTCATGCTTGTACTCTCATCTCTCACACTTTCCATCCACTATAGTTGATATTCTCTCAGTCATGTCAAATACACTTTCCCTCCTTTTACTCACACACACACACACACACACACACACACACACACACACACACACACACAAACGTGTCTTCAGATGTATTTAGCTCCTTTCAAAATAGCTTTGTTTTCTCTTTTCATTCAACTTGATTTCCTTGAGATGGTGTTCCTGGTGCTGTGACGTGTTACACAGGGAGTGAAGTTACTACAGTGATGGAGTCCTGTTTTGATCTGGTTACCATACTGAGGGTGGCGGCGGGTCGTGACGCGGAGGGTGGCGGCGGGTCGTGACGCGGAGGGTGGCAGCGGGTCGTGACGAGGTAGTACTTGTCCCCATCCTGACGACCATAACCCCCTCCCCCCAACATTAAGCTTGTTCCTTACCCAAACTGCCAACCTAACCTAAGTAGACTCGTGCATATAATACCTTTCAGTAGCTAGATGGTCATCAGGCATCCAAATCCCTGCCATACATAGATATCACAACAATCACATACATTTTCTATTATGTTGAAGGCTACAGTCACGGACAAAAGTCCACATCAAGGCCGGGCCTTAATTGAGGTAGAGATAATTATGAAGTGGATAAAGAAAAGACAAGGGAAAGTATCTATGAATTTTTGAAGACGTAGAAGACCTCTCAAATGAAATGTGGCAGGTCATAGTTACAGGGAAAGACATGAAAAGGTAGAGAGTTCCAAAGCTTCGACGTGTACAAAAAGAAGCAGTTGTCAAAACGGTCCACCCTTGAGTTGCTGATGGCCACACAATAATTATGTGAGGCAGCAGCTTGCCGAGTGTTGCATGGTCTAGCATGAGGGATCTGGTCCATCTGAAACGAACACATTTTTCCTTAGCATTTGAGAACAGACATATCCTATCACCCGTTCCTCTGTTTCATCCAGACTGAATTGCTTTGTTAATTTGCATGTGGACCAGACTCGTGCAGTTACTCTCACATATCTCCTTTTTCAACGTTGTCATTTTTTCACCGACTAGAGAGAGAGAGAGAGAGAGAGAGAGTATCAGGAAGGTGAAGGACAGGGGAGAGTGTTCAGACCAAAGATATTCAGGACATTATAAGCCAGCTGGCTCCAGGCTGAGGGTGTATACGATAAAGAATGTATAGTTATCCAGATTCCTCCAGGTCCAGGCCAGGCTGGCCCAGAGGTGTGGTCGGCAACTACATAGCCGCATACACACTAAGGTCGCCTCATATAGGGCATATTATATATATATATATATATATATATATATATATATATATATATATATATATATATATATATATATATATATATATATATATATATATATATATATCTTGACTCTGACACGCACTGTTTATATTCTCGCTTCATTCCTTCTATAATCTAGTTTGATGAATATTTCCTTTATAAACAAATATACATGAAATCGACATCAGTAGTATGAAACAACTGGCAACCAATACTACGCACCAAGTGTAAGTACAAGTGAATAGATTTACAATTTACATTTTGTCGTATTGAAGGAATTCAGACCTAATTAATGACTTTTGATGACTGGTAGATGATAAATCCAACAACCTACATATAGTTAACTGCAAACGCTAGATATGTGATGTTAAGTGTCCAGTCGTATGGTAAAGTACAACAAGAATGTATTGGCACACGTAAGATGTGTGTACCTCGTCCAAGTCTTAACTTCTTGTGTAATATTATAACATGGTCGTCAAGCAGGACACGCGCTCACAGCCAGAGGTGTCGGCAAATTTCGTCTTTGTTGCAGGGAAGAGTAAACTCAAAGCGAGTCTCGCAGTAACTCATTAGGGAACAAAAAAATTGCTTGAACCACACCACTCACAAATAAGAATCAAAATCATATTCTCTAACGTCAATACACAGTATTACCTTCTCAACATACAGACCCAGCGAATAAAGATTTCATCTCGTAATTATATATCAATTCTCATCTTGTGAGAGTAACGTCATCTATGATGTTTGTCTCGCCAGGTTAATGATCATCTTAGACGGTATGTTTTCAACAAGTCAACATAATCAGACCAGAACTAAATAGTCATCATAACTTATCAATGATATATAACGTCGACAGTCACCAGACGTGAAAGATATGTACGGTACTCTCTTCCTGAGCATCAAAATCAATTATAATTTTCATACTTTATTCATCATGAAATTGTTATTCAGTAAGTACAGTTGATGGGTCTAGGAAGATGTATATACCACCAAAAAATGTGACTTTTTTTCCAACTACACATAATTCTGTCTAGTCCTAACGTGCTCGAAAGATTCGGTTAGACTCGTCATTCAGGGCGTGAACAAACTGCCAGTGAGGAGTGTGTGATGGTTGGGGTGTGTTGCTACCTTGTTGACTTATCCATGTGAGCCAGTATTGAAATGCTTAAGGCCAACAGTGACTACTTAACATACAACTACCACACTTCACTGTAAGTACATTTCTTTAAGGATGAAACTTTAGGTTTTACGATATTGCTGGTCAAACACCATTTGTTAACCAGACTTAAAGCAGAGGATGAACTGCTGTGCGCCGGCTGCCTGTCCGGCACTGTAACCTGGACCCTGGACGTTCATGGGTCTCACTCACCGTTGGTCTGCATGTGTGATGATTACATATATAGCTGCACTCAGGTGTGGGAGTGTCTGTATGTAAGCGTATCTTTATGCCTGTGTGATCATTTCTGTTTGTACTTCTGTGTTTATGTACATGTAGGTATACGTGTATTCGTGTGTGTGTGTGTATGTGTGTGTTATGTAATAATATATTCATGGGATCGCATAATTAACTGTATTTGGTTTTTGAAGTTTTTACGTAGAATTTTTCTTTTGATTGATTTCTATATTTCTAATTTGTTAGAATATTTCATGTTAGTGTATTTCTTCGTTTTTGATGGTGTGTGTTAAACACAAGGAGTTTATTTTGACGCAAAATATGTGTATTGTGGAGGAAGGTAGTGCCTGCCTCCCGCGTCCCAGTGTGACCAGGTCTGGTTCCCCTGCCTGCCTGACACTGGCTGGGCAGTGTCGAACGAGCTGATAACTTTTCTTGCTTCCTGTAAACATCAGTTGATGTATTGCTTCTTGTAGCAATACCTGAACTGTAGACTGCCACGTGAGTAACCACCTCCTGTACTTTGTGAAATGTATTATTTTCTCTACTTTCACAAGGACTGGGGAGGGCTGGCGAGGGCTGGGGAGGATGGGGAATGCTGGCGAGGATTAGGGAGTGCCCTGGAGTGGTAAAGAATGATAGGGAATGTCCGGTAGGGCTGGGGAGTGCTGGTAAGGGCTGTGAAGGGCTGGTAAGGACTATGAAGGGCTGGCGAGGGCTATGAAGGGCTGTAAAGAGCTGATGAGGGCTGTAAAGGGCTGGTTAGGGCTATGAAGGTCTGTAAAGGGCTGTTGAAGCCTGTGAAGGACTGGTGAGGGCTATGAAGGGCTGGTGAGGGCTATGTACGGCTAGTAAGGGCTGTGAAGGGTTGGTGAGGACTATGAAGGGCTTGTAAGGGTTGGTAAGGACTGTGAAGGGATGGTTAGGGCTATAAAGGTCTGTAAAGGGCTGGTAAGCGCTATGAAGGACTAGTGAGTGCCGTGAAGGGCTGGTGAGGGCTAAAAAGAATTAGTGAGGGCTATAAAGGCTGATGAGGGCTGTGGAGGGCTGTGAAGGGCTGATTAGGACTATGAAGGGCTGATTAGGGCTATGAAGGTCTGTGAAGGGTTGGTGAGGGCTATGAAGAATTTGTGAGGGCTGTAAAGGCTGGTGAGGGTTATGAAGGGCTGATGAGGGCTATGAAGGGCTGGTAAGGGCTGTGAAGGGATGGTTAGGGCTATGAAGGGCTGGTGAAGCCTGTGGAGGACTGATGAGGGCTATGAAGGGATAACGAGTGCTATGTAGGGCTGATGAGGGTTGTGAAGGATTTGAGGGCTATGAAGAGCTGGTGAGGGCTAGGAAGGTCTGGTGAGGGCTGTGAAGGGTTAGTGAGGGCTATGAAGGACTAATAAGGGATGTGAAGGACTGATGAGGGCTATGAAGAGCTGGTGAGGGCTATGAAGAGGTTGGTGAGGGCTGTAAAGGGCTAGTTAGGGCTATGAAGGGCTGGTGAGGGATATGAAGGACTGGTGAGGACTAGCAGGGGCTGGTGAAGGCTATGAACGGCTTTGAAGGACTGTGAAGGGCTAGTGAGGGCTATGAAGGGTTGGTGAGGACTGTGAAGGGCTGGTGAGGTCTGTGAAGGAATGTTGAGGTCTGTGAAGGGCTAGTGAGGTCTGTGAAAGGCTAGTGAGGGCTATGAAGGGCTCATGAGGGCTCGTGAGGGCTACGAAGAGCTGGTGAGAGTTGTGAAGGGCTCATGAGGGCAGTTAAGGGCTGGTGAGAGCTGTGAAGGGATGGTTAGGGCTATGAAGGGCTGGTGAGAGATATGAAGGACTGGTGAGGGCTATGAAGGGCTGGGAAGGGCTATAAAGGGCTTTGAAGGCTGTGAAGAGCTAGTGAGGGCTATGAAGGGCTGATGAGGACTGTGAAGTGCTGGTGAGTTCTTTGAAGGGCTGGTGAGGTCTGTGAAGGGCTAATGAGGTCTGTGAAGGGCAAGTGAGGGTTTTGAAGGGGTGGTGAGGGCTACGAAGAGCTGGTGAGGGCTGATGAGGGCTGTTAAGGGCTGGTGAGAGCTGTGAAGGGATGGTGAGAGCTGTGAATGGCTAGTAAGGGCTGTGAAGGGCTAGTGAGGGCTTTGAAGGGCTGGTGAGAGCTGTGAAGAGCTGGTGAGGGCTTTGAAGGGCTATGTATGGCCAGGTAAGGAGAATGGGCCGACAGTCAGTCTCTTAACAAGAGACTGTGGCTTACATCAAGAATGTTTTATAAAGCAAGTTTAATTACTGTTGTCCTCTCTCTCTCTCTCTCTCTCTCTCTCTCTCTCTCTCTCTCTCTCTCTCTCTCTCTCTCTCTCCGGACATTAAACTTCGGCTTTTATTTCGTCGTTCTCAGCTTCGGAGACCCAGATTTTCCTGGTCTAAAACAAACGTTTCTATGAAATGTTTTCACTGTCGACATTTTAAGAGTCGACGGTTAGTTTTACAGGAGGAGGATATTGAATTTCTGGAGCCAGTGGTGGGTCTTGCTACAGTAGGTAGCCAGTGGTGGGTCTTGCTACAGTAGGTAGCCAGTGGTGGGTCTTGCTACAGTAGGTAGCCAGTGGTGGGTCTTGCTGGAGGGTAGGAATGCGAGGGTAAATTCATCATAGGGTAATTCTTTGTTCATAATATGAGTCTGAATTCATTTCCACTGTCGTGTCGTATCGTCACATGTTGAGGAAGTTTTTATTAATCATTTAATATGTCATCTGAAAGTCTAATTTTCAGATGTTTGCTTGTCTTAATTTCAGATTTCTTGATTTCTTATGAAAGTCATTCTAAAGTTAGCATTGTGACGGAAGGGTTAATGAGTGGATTTCCGACATTTATTCCAGCAATAATTATGATATTTATACCTCGTTCTATATAATGATACAGATGCGCCACATCATTTCTTTCCTCTACAATAAAATTTATTCCAGTTTTCCAAAAATGAACATATTTGTGAAGGAAGCTGGAAAACAGACGAATTAGCCTAAGTTTAGCGGAGTTGAGCCAGCAGCTGTCCTATGTTGTGCCAGTAATGTGTCTGGACCACTGGTCATATTATGACATTTCCATGTGAGTCATCTAAGTGTTCCCAGAATGGTTATGGATTTATTGTATGATATGATTTTGCTAACTCAAATTAGGCGTAAGTTAGTGATTGTTTGAGAATATTGATTGGTTTGCGCACGCGCTTTATGTGGTGCTTCATTTCGGCGTCTTAGGCGTGAAGATGAAGTGAAGTTTGGATGTTATTCACTGGTTGGTCGTATGATTTGCTGGATCATTAACCAGGTAATACCGGACTCCGCCTTCATCAGGTTAGGCCGCGAATGGAAAGTCATTCTCGCCAAGTTTTACCATCATCAGTGGACGAGAAAGAGTACAATTTCGTCGAGGAACTTATCACACCACAAGAGTCTATCATTTCCCTGGTACTGAATGTAGAGCAGTCTTAAGGCTGCAGGAGCTTCGTAAAAGGTGTCCTGGGGTTATATATAGTTATGATATTACCGGCAAACATCACTCCGGACAATTGGTGTTCAGAGTTTTCAGCTGAACATCAACTTGTGCAAATCACTGCGGTATGTGCGACGTGTTGGTGTCAAGGAAGCACATTGGTCTGGCTGTGGTAACCGTCAGTGTCAGCCAGAGTCGTGCAGGTACGGCGCCGCTTCACTGACAGTGTTGTGAGTTGTGTTTCTGTCATTCCTGAGGAGGAGGACAGTTCAGGTGGATAGGGAGGACGTATGATGGATTACCAGGTCAGGTGGATAGGGAGGATGTGTAACGGATAGGGTAGATGACCAGGTGAGGGAAACATAGGTGTGCTTTGGAGAAATGAAAATAGGATCGATCCTCCCGTGCTCAGGCGGAGGGAGTACAAGTGTATGGAGCTGACGATGATTATAAAGTCAACAGATGGAAGAGTTTAGTTCTGGTTTGTTCTTTCCAAATTAGTTTATCAGCCGCAGTAACACCGAGAAGCTTGGTGGACTGAATAACCTGGAGGGTGCTGGGGTCTAGTGAGACTGTAGGGGGTGGGACAGGGTTGGAAGCGAGACTGATTTGCATGACTACAGTCTCTGGTATGATTGATGGTGACGTACTTGGCAGTGGTCCATTTCTAGAGGGCGATGTATTCGAGAGAGTCGTTGTCATCGTTAATACCAATGGTGGAGTCGCGACGCGCTTCTCTCAAGCAGATATATCTAGCGAGGCATCACTTAGAATTCTATCTTGTCCTGAGGCACGCCATGCGTGAGGGACTGGACGATAGAGATGCCCAGGAGAGAGAAAGTCCGCAGGTCTTGGAATGAGACTTTTCCGCAGCCCAAACTTCATGGCTTTGTTGATTATGTTGCAGTTGACCAGATTGAAACCTATGGTGGAGCCGACAAAGGTGAGTAAAAGAAGAGGTTTTGCGTCTAGTTTGTGATGGATAAAGGCAGTGGGAGGTTCATATCACCAAACTGCTAAGCGCCTGTGGAACTTGCTATGTCTGTGTAGAGCCAGTCAAACAAAACTCAACAAGAGATTGTGGCCTTGTTAAATTCAGTACTGGGGCATTGTGATTGTTTGGATGGCACTGGTGAAGGAGCAAAGGGTTCTGGCTGTGTCTGGGAAAACTCTTCGTACGGCTTCACAAGGAAGCCTTCCTCTTGTTAGACAGGTCAGATGATCCAGCCCTCCCACAGGGGTGTGGGTATGCAATTGTAAACCTGCACTCACGTATCCCTATATCCATCTCTAATACACTGGATTCCAGTCTTTCCATGATTCTCTCTCTCTCTCTCTCTCTCTCTCTCTCTCTCTCTCTCTCTCTCTCTCTCTCTCTCTCTCTCTCTCTCTCTCTCTTTCTCTCTCTCTCTCTCCATCCTTCGTCCTAACTACCTGTGTCATTTTATGATGTTCGAAACCTTCCGGAAACACAGTTCACTTGACCCCCACAAATACCAGATCATGATTGTTTTTTTATTGTGTTTCGTTTTGTCTGTGTTACAGCTCATGGATCAGGTGGGTGGGTGTCGGGTTTAGCAGATTGACTTTGTAAGCAGAAGCTTCATAACTTTTGTATCTGCAGAAGTTAACAACAGGAAGGGAGTGTTGTTGGGGGGAGGGAGGCGAGAGGCCTGCAGAGCCTGCCTGCCTGCCTGCCTAACAGAGTGCAGGTCTTTCTCTTGTTTCATTGGCCACTCACAGTTGGGAGGGTGAGGAATGCACAGGGCAAGAAAAACTATCAAGAGATATAGAGCTAGAAATGTGTTATAGATATATTATCGTGTGAAGCAAGGGAAAGTAAGCAAAAAGTTTCTGATGCTACTCATTACTAAGGCAACGTTTATACTCTCAGGAAGATATGTTTATACACGGAAATTATACTATTTTATTAACTGTTGTTGAAGCAGTAAATAACACCCATTTCCCTTCTTTTCATATGATAATTTCAGATGCATGAGAGAAATCCCTCGGAAAGATGGGCTGCTTGTACCTCTAATGGAAAAGTTTATTACTTGGAGAGTTTGGTCAGAGAGAGTCTGTCATACGGAGATTCTGTTATCTACACAAATCTTATCATAAAAGATACAAAGCAAGAAACTCCTTCAAATTTCTAGTGAGAAATTTCTGTATCTTAGTGTCAGGGTCTGTTAAGAAAGCATAAACAAAGCACGACTTCCCGTAGGGGCTGGGTATCAACCTCTCGTTTTCTTACTTTTTCATTTAGTGTCGCCTGTAATGTACTGGAGGCTTTACTGTAGCGTCATCTTTACTGTAGTGGAGGCTTAACTGTGGTGGGGACTTTAAGGGAGGCTTTGCTGTGTTGGCAGCTTTAGTGTATTGGATATTTTACTGTTGTGAATACTATAATGTAGTGGTAACTTTACCGTAGCAACAGCTTCACTTTACACAATATAAATATAGTTCCACGAATCGTGAACACCATTTTATATGAAGAAAATAGCATGAAATTATCGCTGGGGTTTCTAAGTGTACCTCTCGAGGGTTTTCTTATGTGTAAGAATGATGTCTATCATCGTGTCTTGGTGGGAACAGAGGCTGGACCTGAACCTCCTGGGCGGGAAATCAGAGATCCTTCAACTATACTCATCACTAGACCTTCCTCCTGCTGCCCCAGTGTTGAGCAGATGTGTGCGTGAGGAGCCAGGTGTCTGCTGCTGCCCCAGTGTTGAGCAGATGTGTGTGAGGAGCCAGGTGTTTGCTGCTGCCTGAGGTAATGCCCTCGTCCCGGCTGGCCAGCCGCTGGCCACCACACCCCCACCAAGCAAGGGTTAATAACCTGGTTGGTTGCCTGAGTCCTGGCGAGGCAGAAGAGAGGCCCCAGCTGCTGCCTCCCGCCTCACAGTATTTACGTCAGGTTTTCCCTCAAGATTTCCTTGTGTGTATGTACATATATAACACACATTCTTGTATCTTGTGCGCCTCTTTCCTCCGTCAGTTCTCGCCTCAAGTACCGTATGGAGCCATATGTATTGTTCCTCATGAATGTAGTTGTTGCAGTGTTTATTGATTTTGCTTCTTTGTTGATAGCTGGGTTTTTTTATCTTGTATACCAGGTGGTATCTCTACCGGGTAAGTAGCTACGAGTTTACCATTATCAACTCGTCTACCGAACTGACCTTCAGTTTTCGGCAGAATGAATTAGATTATTGTTGTCTGACTGGCACGTTGTTCTCTCGTTTGTTATCCTCTCAATCTTATGTCATTCCTGAGCCTTATTTGTTGACCTAACCTTCCCTTCTTTCTACTTACTGTGGTTACAAACCAATACTAATAATCTCCCGTGGTGTAGCGGTTACCGTTCCTGACCGTGACGCATTCACTGGCCGCCCACGGTCGAGCGCATAGGTTCGAATCCTGGTTGTGGCAGTCGGTCCACGGTCAACCCAGCTGTTCATCCACCCTTAGGGGCTGGTCGATAAAATGGATACCTGGCTCAGACTAGGGTATATATATATATATATATATATATATATATATATATATATATATATATATATCGTTAATGGGATGGCCTTTATTAGGGCCTCAGCTGTCTGTGCCGTCTCAGCCAACATAAGAGAAAATCTGTTGAGAAACTACAGTGAATGATTAGAAGTGTATTAACTGGGAAGGTCAGTGTTTTTCTAGATACCTCAAATACGTTCACACGTAAAAGTTTTCCTCAAACTCTTCAGAAGTGAACAATATTATGATAAAGCTGTCGTTACCAGGAATGTCTTCACACGTTGTCTCACACTTGCCATGAGTGACGACGCATAGTAGTGTGGTAGTGACTGATAGTGAAGAACTCAATATATGCTGATGATGGTCATGAAATGGTTCATGATGTTAATGACTCACGAGACTAACGTTACGAAGGTTTAGAAAGCTAGAAATGCACGAGAAGCTACGAGGCGTGATAGGCAGTCACATGTGCTCTGGTCATGGCCTGATGGACGGGTAGGGAGAAGAGCTGGTTCTTACTCGTACCGAACCCCATAGGACAAACCTTGCTGTGAGGAGGCCATTGCTGGGTCAGCCACGCAAGAGTACAAACCTGGTGGTGAGTGAACCAATACTTGGTGACCCACACCGAACTACTCGTGGTCTAGTCTATCACTCTTTGAAGAATCATCAGAGGACTTGTATGTATGGAAAACTGACCAGCAACACAGACAACACCGACATCCCTGACGTTCACAGAGCCTCTGACGAAGTCGTTGTCCATGAGGACCCACTCATCACAAATATGGTCTACAGTTGGGCTGGTATGGTGCTCATCCAGCATTATAGTGTCTGACCTCTGTTAACACTGATTCTATTCTGCAATACTTGTGTCTCCTTATAAGCTAATACTCTAAGCTTGTTGTTTCCAATATGGCTAAACTCCCAGTATAACGAAGGACGTCCGCTGCACTGAGGGAGGCCCAGTGTAGCGAGGGAGGCCTGTATGAGTACTGGGGAGAAGATCCAATATATCCACCCAGCCAGGGGAGAGGACCTCCAATTAACTTCCACGAGGGGAGAATCTTCCTTCAGGCTAAACAACCAGCCTCATACAGGGCGTCGACCATCTCACACTGACAAAACTTTCCAGGAATTCGTCATCATTTCTCTTCTTTTTTTTCTCAGAAACGTGTTTTGGTTGTTATAGTAGCAAGCTGACGGTGTAGGTTAGGAGAGAATTATAATACGAGGCGGCAGTGGCTGTAGCATGGCTGGATGACCCGGTAACAGGAAGCAGGAGACGTGAGCCTCCACTCAGACGTCAGAGGTGGAATCGAGCAAACCCAGGTTAATGTGAATCGTGAGGGAACGTCTCAGAGCACGACGTTCCGCCCCTTGAGCACAGTGATACGATCCTTCAGTATGATGGTACGACTCTTGAACACCACCACCTTACCAACTTGAATCTGACAGTACGACCCTTGAACACAACGCTACTACTCTCCGGCACGAAGTTACAACCCTTAGGCTCGAGGATATCACGCTTGACTATGATGACCTACTAACCTAACCCATCAGAACAAACCAAGTATTTCATTAAAGAAAAATGAAATCGTTTCTTTAGATCTATGTCAGTTATCGTCCACCTGTTGGCCTGCTGAGGATTAGCTGAAATGACCAAGAACCTTGAAGGTATGTGAGGCCTTAGTTCTAAATGACCGAACTATCAAATTCCATTTGCCTTCTGCTAGAGATCGTGTTGTATCACTTTACAGATGATTACACAAGGATGTATTCCTAACAGTGGCTGAAGGCTAAAGATAATTGCCAGAAGGATGATTTAGTCGTTGTCTCCATCTTAAGTTCTGGCACAGAAAATAGACATGCCATCGTGGTCGAAGCTTCGGTTATTCTGTCTGTTTCTGTGTTTGTTGGTGTTTGTGAGTGTCTGCACACGGTCATCCACATAAACATATTCAGTTGTTGTCTGAATATTGTCTTGTGGTACATGTGTAATCACTAAGGCTAAGATGTGAAATTGATATATATATATATATATATATATATATATATATATATATATATATATATATATATATATATATATATATATATGACATCATCAGACTCCGCCTGCAGTAGTAAGGCGAGTAGTGTAGAGAGATGTAGTCACTGTCGGTGGTGGTATGTAGAGAAGGCGGAGCCATGGCAGTAGGTGAGGTACGAATGTATTGTCTGTGAAGTCTGTGGTACAGCTGTGGTACAGCTGTGGAACAGACAAAAGAATAAAGAAGGCAATTTTACCATCCGTAGTTCAAAAAAGGCGTTTTTGTTTTGACTACAGGGAGACATGGTGTTGGGTTTACATGAGAAAGAAACAAAACCTCGATATTTTTTAGTCATGAACTGGACGTCGACCCAACTGGATTGGGTAAATCCAAGCGGAATGGTAAGGGAAGATAGGGAAAGATTGGTAATTGAGAGATTTACTGTAGAACAGATTCACTGACTGACAGTTAAGGTTGGGAAACTGAAACGTCTGGTCCTGCTGCTGAAGGATACAGTCAGTGATGCAGGAGAAGTGATGCTAATTTTGGATAACTTGAAACAATCGAAAACAGTAGGAATGCTTGTTGACTGAAAGACTCATTATCAATCATACAGAAGAATGCATAACAAACGATACTGGAATAGATCATCGAGATCCAGTAAAGTTAGGCTAGATGTCAGTACAGTAGTTCTTCAGCACGACGGTACGACCCTTTAATACCGTAGTACAACCCTTGAGCACAGCGAAGTATTATATATATATATATATATATATATATATATATATATATATATATATATACACACACACACACACCATTTCCCGCGTTAGCGAGGTATCTTTAAGAACAGATGACTGAGCCTTATAGGGAATAATCCTCTGTTCCTCCTGGAAAAGTGAAAACAGGAGGGAAGGATTTTCAGAACCCTTTTTAGTCACCTTGTACGACACGCAAGGAATACGTGGGAAGTATATTTTCTCCCCTATCCTTAGGGATATATATATATATATATATATATATATATATATATATATATATATATATATATATATATTTTTTTTTTTTTTTTTTTTTATACTTTGTCGCTGTCTCCCGCGTTTGCGAGGTAGCGCAAGGAAACAGACGAAAGAAATGGCCCAACCCCCCCCCCCCCATACACATGTACATACACACGTCCACACACGCAAATATACATACCTACACAGCTTTCCATGGTTTACCCCAGACGCTTCACATGCCTTGATTCAATCCACTGACAGCACTTCAACCCCTGTATACCACATCGCTCCAATTCACTCTATTCCTTGCCCTCCTTTCACCCTCCTGCATGTTCAGGCCCCGATCACACAAAATCTTTTTCACTCCATCTTTCCACCTCCAATTTGGTCTCCCTCTTCTCGTTCCCTCCACCTCCGACACATATATCCTCTTGGTCAATCTTTCCTCACTCATTCTCTCCATGTGCCCAAACCATTTCAAAACACCCTCTTCTGCTCTCTCAACCACGCTCTTTTTATTTCCACACATCTCTCTTACCCTTACGTTACTTACTCGATCAAACCACCTCACACCACACATTGTCCTCAAACATCTCATTTCCAGCACATCCATCCTCCTGCGCACATCTCTATCCATAGCCCACGCCTCGCAACCATACAACATTGTTGGAACCACTATTCCTTCAAGCATACCCATTTTTGCTTTCCGAGATAATGTTCTCGACTTCCACACATTTTTCAAGGCTCCCAAAATTTTCGCCCCCTCCCCCACCCTATGATCCACTTCCGCTTCCATGGTTCCATCCGCTGACAGATCCACTCCCAGATATCTAAAACACTTCACTTCCTCCAGTTTTTCTCCATTCAAACTCACCTCCCAATTGACTTGACCCTCACCCCTAGTGTACCTAATAACCTTGCTCTTATTCACATTTACTCTTAACTTTCTTCTTCCACACACTTTACCAAACTCAGTCACCAGCTTCTGCAGTTTCTCACATGAATCAGCCACCAGCGCTGTATCATCATGGTCGGGATATTCAGAAACGGCAACACGTCAGAGTGTATTTTTTTTCTTCTCTTTTTTCCAAAACTGTCTGATATTCTTTCCCCACACCCACATATTGTTTGCCCTAAGGTTCACACCGCTAAGGAAAGATATAAATTGTTGAAGAGATCTGAAAAAATCAAGGTTAAAATGCCATGTTTCCGCCGTTGTGTTGTGTAAGGTAATGAGAAACAGGAATGTTGCTCACATTCCTGGCTGGATAGCTGGGTTTGAGCGCTGAACTGTTCATGTTTTGCGTCAACAAACAAAGCTAAAATAACAATGGCAGTAGCTGACGATGTTGCCAACAATGCTAAGGTAACGGCAGCAGTGAATCTAAAGTTGCACATCATCGCTGATGCCCCTGCTGACCGCCGAGTCGGTTTACACTTTGCTATGTCATCTGTTGATGAGTGTTTGGCAGCAACATAAGTGGACGCAATATACCAAGTTACGAGCCACTATTTTCTTTATATTTCGTGGAAAGAAGAACTTAGACCCCATAAAAATTCTTCGTGTTATATATATATATATATATATATATATATATATATATATATATATATATATATATATATATATATATATATATATATAGTTACCCTTTATATTTTGACTAGTAGAGACTCGTATCTTTACCACTATAAAAGTAAAACGGGAAATTCTTAACTTCAGATTTTGCAGAGTTTCAACTGTGATGGTTCTGTTATGACCACAGGTCCGGAACCTCAATATGTGCTTGAGTCAGGAGATGTAACCTTAGCTAGTTACGACCTGAACATACTCTGGGGAGCCGCAGCCCCAGGCTCCTCACATCACTCCTTCTAACCTGACTGTCATAAAGAACAAACTCAAACTTCCCAAACATCTTACAATGTTTTGCTATAATGTTTGTGTGGCAGTTGGCACTCATGAACTGTCACCAGGTTTGTCCCGTTACAATACAAACAATCTTCCCCACGGGTTGCCAGTCTTCCCCAAATACGTTCCCTGTCTTCAGGATTGTTATGATATTCCTCCCATATTATAGATATTAACATGATTACTTATATACTTATGTTATGATATTCCTCCCATATTATAGATATTAACATGATTACTTGTATACTTATGTTATGATATTCCTCCCATATTATAGATATTAACATGATTACTTGTATACTTATGATATTCCTCCTATATTATAGATATCATTAACATAATTACTTACATACTTATACACGTATATACCCGTCTTCATAAGTCTGGTATACTCACTGAATTAATGACTTGCAGGTTCTTGATTGCCATTAAACCTAATGACATACAAGATCAGGCAACGATGTTATAGTCTTTATGTGTAGCTTGTTAACACCATGAGTAAGACAGAACAACCTATGAGCACAACATTATAACACACGAGCACGACGGTATAACCCAGGGTATGATGACCCTAAATTGACGGCCAGGTCAAAGGCCATAAGAGTGCAGTACAGTTGCGCTAAGACTTGACCGTCAGTAGATAACCATAGGATGGACAGGTGACGTGATACTGTAATACTTAAACAATTATGTAAAATGTCATAAATGCTTACAATGTTGGCTCTTACGCCCCTCTGGCAGCTGCCTCCTTCACCTGGCTGGTTGCTGCCTCCTTCACCTGGCTGGTTGCTGCCTCCTTGGGCATGAGCCCGGACGCCGCACTGTTGCTCAGTGTTGGGCACCAGTCCGTGGTTGCTTCCCTTGTCCTGTGGTTGCCGTGGTCATGGTAACTTTAATTACCATTGTGCCCAGACGATCGTGATGTTGCCACTGTTATGACTCCATTCACCTTGTTGCCACCATTATGGTGCAGTTATCTTTATTATCACTCTTATTATGGACCTTATTACCTTCCTGCTGCACGTAATCTGGTTTTGCCATGCTGCCTCCCTCGCCAAGACGATCTTCAATTAAAAGGAAATCTTTACAGTTGTTTTCCATCATTAGTGTCGAGTTGACACGCCAGTAGGACATCTAGCACACACATACACGACCTCGGAGGTCGTCCTCCAGCAAACACACACCTTTACGACTTCGGAGGTGGTCGTCCTCGCCATGACTCGTGAGCCACCCACTACGACCAAGTCTCAATTTGTATATTAGAATTTGTTGAGGAGCGAAGCCGGAGGTGCAAGGGTGTGTGATCATCTACCTTCTGTATGGAACACAAGCAAACATTATCACATGTCTTGGGTAACAAGAAATAATATTGCCGACGTGAGTATTGTTCCTGGCGTTACGTATAATGACCGGCGTGTTTGCATTTCATTACTGAAGAGTGATTTATGGAATGGTACGATCAGTTTCAGAATATATCAACACTTATTTTTAAACTAAGGTTATCAAATATCTTATTCATGAGATATCATGATAGCAGAGGACAGATTGTCTGGTCTTGATGGTCAGAAAGATAACTGATTAAACTAAATTATTTAATTAGCATCATAGATGTGAAAGATATTTGACAATAGCGTTAACCACTTATGACAATATTCTCGAAGATGAAAAAATTTGATTATGCCTCTCCCTCCACTGACAGTTTGTGTAGGATGTTCTGGTCTCCATCATCAACCTATGACAGCCTCTGGTCATGCTGTCCTGGTCTCCATCATCAACCCATCACAGGTCATCATCATATGGTTCTGGCTTCCATCATCATCATCATCATCATCAACTCCTCACGACTGTTGATGGTCTTATCCCCCAACCCCCTCACTCATCAACCAGATCCACCCCGACCCTCCCCCAGTGTGTCAACAATCATCAACTCCCGTCTTTCCATCACCCAGCTCCCTCACTGACAACCCTTTCTACTTACCGCCTCTCCCTTCACTTACATTGACTCTCTCTCTCTCTCTCTCTCTCTCTCTCTCTCTCTCTCTCTCTCTCTCTCTCTCTCTCTCTCTCTCTCTCTCACACACACACACACACACACACCAACCATTATATATGATCGCGTTTTATCCTGCCATACCGTATGAATTATCGCCCTCCCTTTGTTTAGGTCAGCAGCGTCATTAGGGAAGAAAGCAGTTTCTCTCTCTCTCTCTCTCTCTCTCTCTCTCTCTCTCTCTCTCTCTCTCTCTCTCTCTCTCTCTCTCTCTCTCTCTCTCTCTCATTACCATATCTGTCATCTGCATAATGAATGGAACTTCTGTCTTTGTTCTTGCTTCCTGTCACAACCAGAAATACTTTTCCTAATTTTCCTAGACCCGTGGAGTTAAAGGTTTTCCTTATTAACTGAAAACGACTTGGAAAAATACGTACCGTCTAGCCAATAGGGCAGAACTGTGGCCGTGGAGGCTTTGCATCGGCCCTTCCTAAGCAGCCTTTAATATTAACGTACGTTGAAATTGTTTATACTCATACTGTCTTGGTTCGTATTTTCCAGAAATATGACTATATCACCTAAGCTTTGTGTCCACTCAGCTATCAGATTTGAGTGAACATGTTATATGCTACTATGAATAAAGAATATACCGTAGATGCTCGTCTATAAGTCTACCTCGTGTATAGGTCGACACTTGATTTTTGGCCAAGAAATCATTGATTTATTATATGCCTCGTGTATAGGTCGACCCATGTTTTTTAGTAATAAAGCACCATATTCTGTGGCATATAAAACTCGTTTCAGAAAATCCCCGCTGAAAAACACTCTACGTCCAATAAACTGAGGTTCGCTGAGCCTGAATCACCGAAAGCTGAAGGCAAATTGTTTACCATTTATTATAACGGCACTTTACACTGAAACGCAGGAAGTTTCAGCAAAAATATTGTGTATTTCCATTCAGGTATATTCAAGTCAACTATGATAGAAAATTATTGTAATACAACATTTTTAACAAAATCATTGGAAAAGCGATTACGGTAACATCTTTTGAACAACAAAAGAAAGCGAAAGCCGATTGTTTTCGTTATGATTTTTGCTCACTTTACACTGTAAAACGTACGTCATTTCGGTAAAAATATTACATTTCTGTGGATGTATTACATAAAGCAGATATGAATATAATGTACTTATAATATAACAGTGTTAACAGAAAATTATTGATAAAACGAGTAACATCTCTCGAACATTGGAAGATTAGGTAAAATCTTTTGTTTTCATGTATTTCATCCTATTTTACTTTGAAATACATCACGTTTCAGCAAAACTACTATCTGTTTCTGAGAGCATATTCATGCAGGCACAGTTAGGGTAAATTATGCTTGCCATGTAAAGTTTTTTTTAAGGAAATCACGGTATGAACGTACTCTCTGTTTAATATCAGCTTCCTCATGGCCATGTTATAGATGTATAACTTTGCCTTGTGAGTTATGGACATAAGTATATAGAAGTTAGCTAAGCCTAAGCCGGAGACACTCAGACCGTATGACCCTCACAATCACAGCACATGCGACTTTATCACTCACCGTGGCACAACCCGTTTATAAATAGGAGTATTATTTCACAGACGGAAAATGGCAGCAATCCTAGAAGCTGTTATTATCCCGAGGACCATTAATCTTAGTAATTGTGGGGATCACGTACCAGTCGAGGGTGGCGCACTGGTGCCTGTTATTGGTACATGTACCGCTCCTGTTGTGTCCTTTTCTGCTGCTGCCGTGCGTGTGGGAGCTCTGTTGTAACTTGTGACTTGACTGGACGGGGAGGATAGACGTGGACGAATAATACAGTGTCTGAAGATGTGACCGGCAGAGTGGTCAGGGCTGAGGACGGAAGAGCCTGTTCTCCAGACTACTGAAGACGAAAGATTAAATGAGAGGAGGACGCCGCTAGAAGAATTTTTACGACATCATTTCTCGTCCTTCCCAAACAGCAAGTTCCGTGGGGCCAAATATAAGACTATTACAACCATGTAATCACAAGGCCACCAGCCAACCCGCTCTCTTATCCCTTCCGATTGGTTCGGTTTCGGTTCGGCCGTTCTTTACGAGAGGCTGGGTTCAGGAATCTTCCTTTTTTCATCAAAGATCTACTCTCTCCAGAGACTCCACGAATGTTAATTTGTAAGATGGAACGTCAGGGTAACGTAGGACGTTGGACAACTTCCCCTCAGAACAAGTTCCACTTCAGCTGTTGTGTAAGATGAGGACCAGACACCTTCCTACCGACTCCCAGACACCACCACCAGCAGGAGGTTCTGTCTGCTCCCGTACTAACTGCCGTCTGCTGCTCCCGTACTAACTGCCGTCTGCTGTTAAGTCTTTGCTGAACAATTCATGTGGACTGTTGATGAATATGAGGGCCACGAAGGGGAGGCTACAGTGTCATATTTCGCAGTCACGAGATCAGTTGCTGAAAAAAATGTGGAAGCCTGAAGCGTGGGTGACCCTGGCACCAACACACGGTCGAGTGTCGCTCCTGATGGTGACCTTGAGTATTCTCGGGTTGACGAGCAACCACATCCTGGGAATGTTTCCCAAATCTTCTCAAATGATTTTGACAAGTTCCTCTGCATATTGTGTTTCAAATCGATCTCTCAGGTTGAAGAATGATTGTATTTGTTGAATCTTATAGAAAGAGAAGAATAAGGTGTTACAAGATATCATTAACACAGATGTATACATCTTTCCTTCTTCCTGATTCATCATGTTGGTCTCGCACGAAGTTAGCAATACACACACATAACAACTCCATATATTCACAATACAGGTAGTGTACGATTGTGTTGTGATGTATTGAAAGATTCATAGTACCTCCCACACGCTCACATCACATCACATACAGCGAAAACAGAGACACCTGGAAAGCCAGCCGTTTTCAACTGTGCCAAATTTCAGCTCTGCTCTGGAAAGCATCTTTTGGAAGGATGACGTCATCCGTCAGTAGTAATGACAACTTCGTGTTAATGACTTTAGACCTGAGCTGTTGCCTCAGCTCAGCGGGAGATTATTTCATTGTTATTAATGCAATATGGAAGGAAACACAGTGACTGCTGTGGTATGATCAATAACTCGGGTAGATTCTTGATGTATCCCTCAGCAACTGTGTGATTTGGGGACGCTACTTGCTGCTCATCCACAGCAACTGTGTCACACAAGTGGCAGCTGAGAACACGACCTCCTTATGACATTACTATGAACATACACGTACCAACATACACGTACCAACATACACGTACCACACGCGTATTTCTCTAAGTTTTTACTGACGTTGGATGAAGGCGTAGCAGCCTACACCATACTGAATAGTTCTCCCTACTAAAACTATATTGCCATCGTTTCCGAATCGTAACGGTGAGACCAACTTTCACTCCTCACAAACCTCCAGTCGACCCATAATCGTGTGTGTATTGTTGAGGAATTGGTCTCGAGCAGATCTTTATTGAAGGGACGACTTAAGATGTTATATGGCCAGATCTAGACCGCTGAATGTCATCATATTTGCAAGGAAAGGAAATTCTCATCAAGGAGGAAAACAGTCCAATGTTATTATTGCTGAAAATTTGCATACTAACTAGAAGCGAGGGAACTCTGCCCTGCAACTTGTATTATGGGAATGTGTACAGTGACTGACATCCGGAACTGTATAGTTCCACTTGACCATAGCAGGAAATTAAAGATGTATTTCAAGCTGACTGACAGTGGTGTGTGCAGTCGTAAGCATAGTTACCCATGAATCTGTCAGGTCTGGGTTGGCTGCCTAGAGTAACACTATATATCTGATAGACAGCTTGAGTGCTTAGTGGAAGCTTTGGTACCTGGTGTAATCTCAGACTTTTTTACATACACGTACATCTTAGTCTTTTTAAAATGTAGAAAATAGAGAGTTGTACTCCATTATCGTGGTTCATAGGGCAAGCTCCTCTGATGTGTGACTCAGATGGTAAAGTAACGATAATCTATTATTGTTGTAGACGGTGGTGGTGTTAGATGGTAGTGGTAGACGGTGGTGGTGTTAGATGGTAGTGTCAGACGGTAGTGATGTTAGATGGTAGTGTTAGGTGGTAGTGGTAGACGGTGGTGGTGTTAGGTGGTAGTGGTAGACGGTGGTGGTGTTAGATGGTAATGGTAGACGGTGGTGTTGTTAGATGGTAGTGGTAGACGGTAGTGGTGTTAGATGGTAGTGGTAGACGGTAGTGGTGTTAGATGGTAGTGGTAGACGGTAGTGGTGTTAGATGGTAGTGGTAGAAACTCTTCAGTAGACAGTGTCGTAATGTGTACCTTCATTTTTTACATTCCCTAAATCGTTATCGTACAACCAGACGTTGACAGCAGTGTATGTCACAATAAGTTGATTGGTGAGACAAGCAATATAGCATGTTGGTATTGCTGGCTTACCAAGATTAACCTCAGCTTGTCAGTATAGGAACAACAGCACATCGGCCATGTAGCAAACATGAAGTTTATATGTAGTTTACTAATTAAAATCCTGATTTATATTCATATATGTAAATGAATCGTTTGGAGTAATTTACAAAGTTTTATGTTTTTACTGTTGGGTAATTTGTAATCAGTGTAGCAACGAGTCTTATTCCGTGTAGTGATTACCTTGCTTGACGGAGTTATAAATGTAGCAGCGGGCGGGAGCAAGACGCTCTAATTGGCTGGATTAAGAATAATTTTGTTGTAAGGCAGACGACCGTTAGGGAGGCGGTGGGGAACAGCTATCATGGTAAAGTGGGTCTGGTACCTTCACTATGATAACAATGATGACAATAATGATCAACTCTGTACTAAAGTAACCAACAAAAAATACAGAGTCAATATGCACAGTGACGAAAGTGGGTTTATAAAAAACGACAAAAAAGTTTTCGTAGCAATACATTGGTGGAGATGAGTATAGTGTCTCATGATGATATTGATGATTACAGTGGTTGGGATGGTCTGTTCTTGACTTGTTACAAGATCATCCCCTTCCCAACCACAGTAGATATCACTAACGATCAGTAATGTGTCATCAGGTATTTGTGTAAAGACTGTTTATCCCCCCCACACACGACCCCCTTTCATCTTCCGATAGGTCTAATGTTTACATTCGGTAGACTTCATACATGTTCAGCCTTTGGCTGCAGCTCCTTCAATAAACACTTAACTTTTGTTATTAAGCTTTGCAGTGATAATAACATGTTGCATTTGTCTTATAATCATTCTGTAGTTTAGGTTGATACTCAAGGTATAGAAGCCTTTCACTATGCAACATTCCAGCGATGAAACAAACAGTATTCGAGCCTGAAAATTACCCTGGCCAGTTATTCGCATTTTTGCCCATACTTCTTCAGGAATTAGTTGTCGTTTGAAATCACAATGTAATTCCTATATTATTCCTCTCTCTCTCTCTCTCTCTCTCTCTCTCTCTCTCTCTCTCTCTCTCTCTCTCTCTCTCTCTCTCTCTCTCTCTCTCTCTCGTGCCGGAGTTAGGTTCCTCACAGGTCGTCAGCACAAAATTTCTGGTAATAGTAACGCTGTATCAGGTTGCCACACACCATCCTGCATTTAATGTTTTCTCTGATCAAGTTATCATCCAAAGGTGAGATAGAAAAGCTGCGTCTCAATACACAAGTCCTTGAGAACCAGTTGACACTGCCCCGAGTCTCTCGTGTCTCATCCTCTTCTCCATCTATTCAGAATAAGTCAGCGCTAAAAGCTATTTTGCTCCCTCTCTTTCGGTCTTTTGTCAGGGGATATGTTATGATGAAAAACCAATCAAGCTTTAAATTCTTTTCTGGAACGTTTGTGGTTCCCAGGAAAGGAAGGGAAGTTCAGATCAAAAACAGATTTCTGGATTCTGAACACAAGTGAAAAGTTCTTGCGTCCAATATGGAGAAATTTTTCAGTGTTGCTTGAAATATTCATTGATCACTCCTCTGCATCGCGATATATATATATATATATATATATATATATATATATATATATATATATATATATATATATATATATATTGAAAACCAATGTACTTTTAACATTAGTTTTCTGTTGGTTATTTTTTGGTTTTCTATGCAAAAGTTTTTTTTTATTACACAAGTGTAAGATAAATATCGGGTACACAAGCTGTGACCATTTTGAGTCAAATCACAAAGTAGTGATACAACACAGAGAGAACGGAAGCAGGAGTGGTTCCCATCTCGGAGTGGTATAATTGTGGCTGTGGACGAAGATTATATCTCGGTGTGCAATGTGCGTTACCCTAAGGACATTGGCTTTCGTCCATGGTAGTGTAGGGAGCTGGATAGTTGAAGGGTTCTGTTACTTTATCATGGAGGTTGGGATTACATTATTGTTTGTACTGATTGGTGGAAGAAGCATACAGACGTTATGTGGAACACGATAGTGGCACTAGTTACGTTGACCTGTCCACGTGAGTCAGGGAAGTAAAACACAGGTCAGGCGATGCACTGTAGCCTGCTGTTCTGTACTGTATTGTAAAAGCCAACCCAAACTGCCCGAAGTTCACTAAATCAACAACCTGGCTGTAACAAGGGCTGGACAATTGGCAACGATCTTGATGTACAAAAAGCACATGGTCTGGTATCACTGGTGGTCACTATAAATAAGACGTTGTTGTAAGTAGTAGTGGCTCTTGAGGAAAGAAAGACTTCGCATGACCTCACATAAGAAGTGGTCAAGTTATCAAGGAACATCTTTGAGCCGAGACTGACTCAGGTGTTAAGTAATCTGTGGACGTTGAGGCCTCTGAGCGGGTTGACATGTTCGTTAATCAATTTCATTCCATTTGCATTTCGGGAGCCGTCCACCCGGGGGCCGTCCACCCGGGAGCCGTCCACCCGGGGGCCGTCCACCCGGGGGCCGTCCACCCGGGACCATCCACCCGGGGCCGTCCACCCGGGGGCCGTCCACCCGGGGGCCGTCCACCCGGGGCCGTCCACCCGGGGGCCGTCCACCCGGGACCATCCACCCGGGGCCGTCCACCCGGGGGCCGTCCACCCGGGGGCCGTCCACCCGGGGACTTGATCGTTCCATCACCAGAGTAATTGAGTTGTGGACGGATGTTAGCCAGGTGCTGTGTTACTTGTGACGGTAGTCCTGGTTGTGACACGTGTGACCATAGACCTGATTGTGACACATGTAAAACGAGTACTGAGTCGTGTGACGTTTATGTGACGGTAGTTCAGGATAGTGAGACAGCTGTTTAATGGTGTTAGAGAATAGCAGAAGACACGACCCCCAAGACGAGGTCCGTTAGTGTGTGTTGTGAAGCGTTGTGCCACAGCCTGGGTGTTGACTACCCTCACTATCCTGGCTACACCTTGATGAGAGGGTTCAGACACACAGTGTAAATGTAACTGTGTTACTACCAGCACTGCTCAGTACACTCATAGGTCAGCTACGGCCCCCATCCAGGTCATGTCTTAACTTTTACGGTTATTACATTATTCCACGAGGTCATAGGTCATGATATCAAGGTCAGATTTAGATAGTCTCATCGGTGACTGACAATCTAATTGTTACACCGTAATTAACATGAAAAACTGCACCTCTTACGCTGATTACCTTTACCATCTAGTTCCAGGACCTGGAAGATTTAGGATTACATTACAGGCTTCCATGATCAACTTACCTGCGTGTCAGCTAAGGCCTTACAACCTGTTCGGCCCTTGTTAATATTACCCTCCCTCCCTCCCTCCCTCCCTCCCTCCCAGGTGGACACAGATCCTCGGTCCCGGTAGCTGAAGGTTCCCGAGCAGGCAGATGCTGCCTCCTCTGATGCATGATAAGCGTCCACTGTGTCAGGTGTTGGTACTGACTGTGTTCTCCACCAGGAGGAAGGAGAGTGTAAGTCTACCCCGTCACAACTCTACCGTTAAAGATATCATGTATAGCAACCACTCATCATCCTTCAGTCTACGATCATTACATTGTTAGCACCATCGTTATCCATGACAAACTATCGTCACCCAACTGTCGTCCACACATTACATTCATTAGATCTTAAGTAAACAAAATTATCTTTACAATCACCATTATCAGCTACTGTGGTGGCCTGATGTACGTACTCCCCATCATCAACCACTCTCCCATACATCATCATCATCAGTCACTCTCCCATACATCATCATTATCAGTCACTATCTCTACGTCATCATCATCAGTCACTCTCCCATACATCATCATTATCAGTCACTATCTCTACGTCATCATCATCAGTCACTCTCCCATACATCATCATTATCAGTCACTATCTCTACGTCATCATCATTCTCAGCCAAAGTCCTGCACACATTATCATTGCGCCTCACTCACTCACTCACTCCTTCTCAGCTTCGGGTGGTTGAGACCTGGCTGCAGGTTAGGTGTGACCCATTCCTCATCTTCATCGTTCATCTGTCGACCACAGGAAGTATCATGATATATTTCACATCATATCAAGCACAGAAGCCAAGCCTCGTTTATGTTAATCCCAATTTTGAAGGAAAAAGATTTTTTGCTCAGTAATGTATCCTGAAGTGTTAACTGTGTATTTTGCTGTTTTCCCTCGAGTGACAGATTTCATGTAACAATCATTCATGCTGAGTACGATCCTGGGGTTGAAATATTGTTTACGTGACATTTAGGTTGGTAACTCAGAATATAATGATCACATGATTAATATATTTCATGATTATTCGCTGTAAAATGATCTGAATATTTTCATGAAAATCCATCATAATAGTTTGATTTATCATCTTCAGCACCAGAGTGAATAACCTTGTCATCACGTTCTTGTGGTAGACGCTCTGATATATTCGTTCTCCATCTCAGTACAAAATCAGTTATTTTCAAGCTGAATACGATTCTGGGATTGAAATATCAATAATGGGCCATCTGATCTTGTAATTAAGCATTTAAATGATTATATTGAAAGATATTTCATGATTGCTTCTTAAGTATTGGGTGTTTATGAGCAAGACGAAACATTATGAAATATTTTACATTTCAGATATAGACGCCTTTCTTTCTGTTATATTCCAATTTTGATTTTTTAGGAGGGGGAAGGGGGCTGAAAAATACTCTGAATAATTTGTATTATATATTGCTGTTGCGATTACATCTTATTTTTCATTTCATAACATTATTTGTTGTTGTTGAATATGTTTCGCGAGGATAAAGAATCATTTGTAGGTTTCTGGACGACAGGTGAATAAGACTGAAATTGATTAGTATTTTCAAAACTTCAGTTAGATCGCCACAGTCTGCAGTTTTTACACAATGATATTAGATTTCTGAAACTTTCATCACTAAAGCTTTTTCTGAGCGACGGAATTAGTTTTTTCTTTGAATTCGTCCTTGATTTTTTTCATGTTTGATCGCCTCAGTCAGTGTGTTCTTCCCACCTTAGTGTATTATCTAGAGTACCACCGAGAAGCTTCGTGACCTGAACACCCACGAGAGATCTGGGGCCAAGTATGGGTGGGACAAGGTTGGAAGTTTGATGGAGTAAACATCGTGAGAGGACTGGGGTCTAGTGAGACATTAGAGAGTGAGACTTGGTGGAAAGTTTGATGAACTGAACGACATGCAGAGTCCGGCACATTGTGAGACAGAAGGGGGTGGGACTGAGTTAGAATTTTGGTGGACTTAACAGCCTTGAGGGGACTGGGGCCTAGTGAGACAGTAGGGGCTAGGACGTGTTGTGTGTGTGTGTGTCCACCAGCGAAACTGGAATGGTCAAAAGTGAAGCAGGAACTGTGATGAAGCATTTTGTGATGTGGTTCGATAAAGACTCGGGTGATGTCCACACAGGCCCCATGGCAGCAGCTCTTGCTGGTCAGTGTGAGAATCAAGTAAAGTCATCGGGAATAATGATGAATTTAGTGAGAGAAGAGCTGGACTCAGACGTATTAATTCTGGACAAGGGAGATGGTGATGGTGAGCAAATTAAGAATTGATATTGCAGTAGGGAGTGTGCTGGTCTGCTCTGCTGGGATCACGTGCTGGCCAAGAGATTAATTCTGAAGAGAGAAATGATAGGGACCGGTATGGCCAACAGGGGGACCGGTGAATACGATAGAAATTTTTAGTTGGAATTATTGTCGCCAGAGATAAGTAAATGAAAGAGAAATATCATAGGAAGGATTGAGGAATAATACGAAAGTGAGGAGGAAGTGTGAATTTCATATTATTAGAAGAGATTAGCTGGCTGGTGGGTGGTGTAAGGGTGTACTGGCAGCTGGGGTTGTGTACAGTGTAAAAGGAGTTGGATGATCCTCTGTTATGAGGGAGTGACGGCAAGGCATAGGTGTTACGCTGCACATGGGATTGGGTAAATACTAGGATGGGAGGGGAGAGGAGGGGAGGTTTTGATGATATTGCAACAAAAGAGACTGATGGGGTGAGAATGGCCGCCCAAATTACCAGTATGAGAGACTTTGCTGGTGAGAGTGTGAAGTGTGGCCGTGGTGGGAACTTTGGCCTGCATATAACAGAGACTGACCTCGAGAGATGGTAATCTTGCAGGAATGTGTGAAGGTGTGACCCATGTGAGGATCAGAATCCTATAGGGGCGTGGGGTTGGTATTGTATCTTTATATTACGTAATTTTCTTCAGTGTAACAAACCCCTCAGACTGGAGGTAAGTGACGTGATAAACCTTTTGGTATTGACTCCCTGGAGGTAGACGGTAGTGTAGACAGCAGATAAAGACAGTGATGCTGGAGACGCTGCCTCGCGGCACGGGATGGAGGGGGAGCTGGAGACGTTACCTGGGTTATGCAGTTCGTAGTGTTGAAGTGTCTTAGCTCGGCTGACTCAGAGCAAATGATGGAGATGATCCTGTGGGCCGAGTGCAGTACTGCATGACGCGGGGGATACGTGGGCTCTGCTGTCTTAGTGAGAGAGAGAGAGAGAGAGAGAGAGAGAGAGAGAGAGAGAGAGAGAGAGAGAGAGAGAGAGAGAGAGAGAGAGCGGGGGGGAGGGGAGGGGGAGGATAGATAGGTACTGCTGTGTTGATTAGAGAGAATGGGGGACAGGACGACACATGTATACTTCTATGTCTGACGGTGGCGGACAAGATCCATCAATGGTCTTGTGGTAATGATATGATCTTAGTATCACGAGGTAGAGATGTGCTGAGACTGTTGCTGGCGAGGTGTTCTCCAAGCAACCAGCCATGTGCTAGACTGTGGAAGGAGGTACGATGGTACGGTACCGCTAGGTGGCAGCCAGTACTCTTGTGTAGGTATCCTATGTGTTACATGGCAACACAAGCCGTAGCACATCGCCTGTCGCCCAGCGGCACGACCGCTTGTCGAAGCAGCCGCGGGGGCCAAAAGTGCCACCATACTGGCAAACATTTGTTACCGTGACTTTAATAAAGCTGATTATTTACACGCGAAGCGTTCCCCTCGCATCCTGGACTAAGGGAGGCTTGTTCTGATGTCTTAACTTTATAGACGAGCTATTGTCAGAGAGAGAGAGAGAGAGAGAGAGAGAGAGAGAGAGAGAGAGAGAGAGAGAGAGAGAGAGAGAGAGTATCCTACAATAGAATTAAGGGACTCAGTGAGGGTAGTGAAGCGAGGGTGGGGAACACCAAGTGGACAGACCACTGTAACCTTAACGGTGTGCAACGATTCACGGGGTTGACTCCTGACGTCCGCGTCAGAAATGACAAATATTATGAACGTGCAAAGAGGTTAGGTTAGGTTAGCAGTGGATATGATAGTCCTCCTGATGTTTTGTTTGTTCTTGTTGGCAACACGGAGGTAACAGATGGCGCACTAGTCGTGGTTATACGGTTATAAGTTTGACAGGATACTGGACCAGAAATACTAAGAGTACGGATGCGACGGGTAGTGCGACAGGGAGGTGAGACAGGGGACTGCGACAAGGGATTGCGACAGGTGCGGGGAAAGGAAGAGCGACAGAGGAAAGTGAAGTGTATGGTATAAATATTAAGACCGCAACAGTTGAAACTGTTACCGGAACACTGGTAAGCTAGGAGGTGGCCAAACCTGCTGCAGGCTGGGAGATGGCCACATCTGCTGCAGGCTGGGAGGTGGCCACATCTGCTGCAGGCTGGGTGGTGGCTACATCTGCTGCAGGCTGGGAGGTGGCCACATCTGCTGCAGGCTGGGAGGTGGCCACATCTGCTTCAGGCTGGGAGGTGGCCACATCTGCTGCAGGCTGGGAGGTGGCTACATCTGCTGGAGGCTGACAAGCGGCCACACCTGCTGTAGGTATTATCACACAAAAAAGGGGAAGCTAGCGGGTAGACTGGTGTATGTAGTTACCAATGTTTGTGGAAGGGCTAGCATGATAGCGGGTACAAGAGGATATCACTCCTGTAGGAGGCACGTTGCAATCCATACCATCGCTCAGGAAACTATATGATAGTCCGGCAGATAGTGATAGAGATTTACGATTTAGTTTCAGAAGCCATTGTGCAGTGGAGAGTTTTGCAGAATATTGTGAGCCCGTAAAGGGGAGGCTGCTATAAAATATACGTTATATTGTTGAGGCTCGAAATGGAGATCTCAAGATATGGCAGGAACAGTGGTACAGGGGAGGCTTGGCCTGTCTCTGGTAGGACCGTAGTCCAAACACTGACCAACTGACTTGACACAGTATTTGAATCAGATCAGAGCGGCGTAGCAGGACCTGTCTGTACCTTCAGGAGAGTCTTAACCAAGGTGCGTTGCTACTTTGGGAAGGATCTGAGGATTACGTAGAGCAAGGTGGACGACAGTAGTAAGAACTATCTTGATCATAAGGAATGTGACGATTTGTGAATAAGGTATGAGTGCGAGAATCCTCCAGGGATGGGTGGACCCAGAGTGCTGTCTACAACATGGCATGTTAAAGATGGTTACGCTTCCACTGGTGGAAGTGTAACGCCCATACCTCCACGTACCTGGCCATCAGGACGACATGCAAGGCTCTTGAGACGCAACTTGAAACTGGATATGATATACTGTGGACTGAGGTAATAACCTGAGCCAAAAACTACTCTACACTGGGAAAATGAAAAAAAGGCAACCAAGAGAAAAGCAAAAAGCGAGAAAAGATGTAAAGAAAGCGAGAAAGAGAGACAATGAAACATAAGATGAGGAGAGAGAGACAGAGAACTGTTGCACTTGGTTCATACAGTCCCGCTGAGCCACAACAGAGCCGTCCCTCGCAGACAATGGTGGTACTGGACAGTCAGTCTGAGCCACGGCACACTGACATTTCTAAGGGAATTCCTGCCACTAAAACTGTAGTTCTGAGTTGCCAAGACCAACAGCTGGCCAGTTTACGGTGCTCTTCAGTATGCAAATGTCTGGGGGAAATTGCAGCTTGAGAGGAAGGGTTGCCCTTGCTACTGTAAATCCCGGGATAACATTGTGATCCTCCTGCATATATTGCGCCACCTGATTACCTCAGAGGAAGTCAGGAATCAGGTACAGTTAATCCCTTATAGGAGCTGATCATGTCCATACCAGGCTGGCACCACTACCAGGCTGCCAGCACCACTCGGACGATACCACCAGGATCCAATATACCACTAGGTTAGCATTGCTGGTCTGTGGTTCTGGCTGTTACCCCAGTGAACATGATGTGCATCCTTTACCCTCCTGCATTTGTCAGAGGACCTAAATGACGGGTTCTACAGATGTTTGCGTAATGGCTTCTTGTTCTTATGACAGAAGGAAAAGGTCCAAAGTTTTAACGCTAACTTGAGCTGTAGGCAGACGCTTCAGATGAAAGAGCGTAAAGGCATTGGCAAAAATATTATGGAGAAAATAAGCGAAAATCCATATCTGCTGCATATACAAATATTTATCAGGAGTTTACAGTTAGCTCGAGAGCAGCTAACGAGGTTGAGGGATCCAGAGGGTAGGGTTCCTGAAAATGACGAGAATAAATGGAAAGAATTACATGGCAATCTCCATGACGTACTCACGGCAGAGGACAACATCACCCTAGTAACAATGAGACTTGATCACACTGAGGACTCGAGAAGCATTGAAACTGTTGGAAAAGACATATTTACGATATTGAAAGATCTGATACATATGTATAAGGTGAGTGGACCTGATGAAGAATATCCATATAAGTGGCCACAACTCTCCATACATATGGCCCAGGAGTGTGCAGAGTCACCTGAAAGGTTGTTTGAACTATTCCAAAATCATTGGAAGAGGATGGAGCACAGAGGGAGTCGATGAGAGCAAATCTCTTTTCTAGATTCAAGAGAGATCTGAAAAATTGCACTGAACAAACTACACACCAGTGTATCTGACGGGCGTAGACTGTCAGATGGCTAAATAAGATGATCAGAAAGCAAATTGGATGATTAGGCTTACAAAGTGAAGGTAACACGACTTTAGAGAAAAGAAGTCATGCGTAACAAACCTTTCAGACCTCTATGAGAGAGTAACCTTTGTTGTAGAGATGAGAGATGGAGGGAACAGAAAATGATGTCAGTGGAACCTTTTCCAAGTAGGACGGTTACCTGGGTTGTGCCTGACGGCTTAATCTTAGAGCTGTTGTTGGTCGTATTCAGTGTTAATGACTTGAAAAAAAAAAATAAAAAAAAAAAAAATATATATATATATATATATATATATATATATATATATATATATATATATATATATATATATATATATATATATGCTGATAACAACGAGAAAAATGAAAGATAACTCCCAAGTGCAGTTTCCCCTGATGAATACAAGGTTACGGGAGATACAAGAATACTCTTGTATCTCCCGTGACCATGTATTAGCCACACAGGGGTGCACTTGGGAGTCATCTAGTCACATTCATCGTTTTAGTTTTCAGTAAATAGTAAAACACGCGCATCACAATCGCATGTTCACCAAATGGCGTCCTAGCTTCGTCTCTTCGTTGTATATCCACTGACTGTTATATTTCTCTCTCGTGTCTCCCATGATGATGTGATTATTACACGAAAGTGCACTTGGGAACTTATCGTGTTTCATTTTCCCCGTGGACTCTTAGGAATATATATATATATATATATATATATATATATATATATATATATATATATATATATATATATATATATATATATATATATTGGCTATTCGCCGTTTTTGGTAGATTTACCGCAGTGTGTTATAAGTATAGACTATTTACAGATGATAAGAAATCGAAAACTGATTAAGCATATTTTGGATGATGACTCAATATCTTAATGTTGTATTGTTTTGTAGGAAAGTAAGATATAGGGCCTGCTGAGAGGACACAGACATGTATCTTGTGTTTCATGAGAATATGTAGTGTTTATCTGTCTTAATAACCGGTGGAAGGCGAGCTGGGGTTGGCCAGCTGGCCCCAGCCCGCCTCATCAGCTAATGTCCTCACCACCTGAGCCCATCCTGCACCCAGCTCCACAGTTTAACGCTAAAGCCTTTGAAAAAGCTATTTTTCCTCATAGTGTTCTTGATATACTGCCGTCCCTTCGTAAAGTGCAGTGCGGCACGTAGAGTGCTACCCAAAGGACGTAGGACATCTGTGTCCCAGCATGAATGTCCTTGGCACCCTGCATGAGCCAGCCTCACACACACCAGACATAGAAATATAGAAACAACGTCAACTTGAATTTCTGTTGCCACATTGATCAGTGTTTTAGGAAGGAAAACAATCTGAACTCTTACTAAAGTGCTATATAAATATTGCACACCCTTCTCAGTTTGGTAGGTTTTTCCAAAACATTAAAAGTATTGCCATTTTCTTACTAACAGAAACTACTTTTTCCTGAACTCCAGTTACAGAAACATGTGATGATCTTCTCAAGATATTTCAGTATACTATATATTCTAGATAGGATCACTCATAACCCGGATATATTATATTTTCTAGACATGAGCACTCTTAATCCGGATGATGATTTGATTTCAAGAACAACAAATATAAGATGATACAGAGAGGCGTTGGCTCCGGCAGCTGCAGGTGTTGCCACCCAGCAAATTGGCGCAGCCAATTGAAAGGGAAAACTGTGTTGTGTCGGTACAGAGGAACCTGAGTGATGGCATTATGTTCCTGCCACTTGATATCTCCTGCAACCGCTCACCCTCACCACAACCACGGAGCTCTCTCTCTCTCTCTCTCTCTCTCTCTCTCTCTCTCTCTCTCTCTCTCTCTCTCTCTCTCTCTCTCTCTCTCTCTCTCTCTCTCAGTGCGACAAAGGTGATATATTATTCATTACACTACTCAGCCTACACTTTGTCTAAGCCACTTCTCATCGGACCTTCCTCGTTGATGTCTCCACTTCTTCCCACTGAGAACCGTTCCATGCCAGACTTATGCTGATGGAATGATGGGAAATAATAGATCTAATCATCGGGCAGAGCGGAGCAAACGGGTCGCTCTTGGCATGGTTTACAGTAAACAAAGTGAGAAGGCGAGATCTCGTGTAAAATTCCTCGAGAGGAAAACAGTCGTAAGTAAACAGAGAAGATGCAAAATCCTTCATTTATCAGAGAAGTTCATGCGACCACCAATTTCTCTTTTCTTCTTTCCTGTATATGTTTATCTTGGTATCTTGTTGGATGTGTACGCACCTTACACCCACCCAGCATCATCTTAACGTCTCTTCTCGCCAACCTTCCGTAAGGTTTATATCTCAGATTATCAGGTTATTTGTCATTCATTTAATCTATATTTGCTAATTTTTCTAATATTTTGTTCATGTGAATTATCTTGTTTGTTTTTCTCTTATAATTTTGTTCATGTGATTAGTTCTCACTTGGAACTGAACTAACCAGTAGACACATACAAACAACTACACATGTACATATGCAAACATACATACACACAAATACAGATGTATACACATTTATGCACAAACGCATACATGAACGCACCTAAAGATAAACAAACACATATATAAGCATAGATAAATAGAAATAAACTCAAGTTCGCACACAGAAACTAATTTAAAGAACAATAAAACTCAGGGAGGCTAACAGGAAAACGTACATGTGCAGACAGATTAAACCGTGGACACACATGCAATATCTTTCATCATATCATTGTTTCGTTTCGTCATCAGAGTAGCTGACCGGCAAGTGTCAGACGAGGTCATAACAGTTTTTGTGTCAGCTGCAACCCAGCGTCAACCGTGTCTGCAGAGGGACACATATGGAAGTGTTCTGACACCGCGCATGCACACACACACACACACACACACACACACACACACACACACACACAGAGGCAGTTGAAGGAATTTCTTCACATATCTCCATGTTTATCCCTATCATCTGCTCTCAATGATAACTTTTGTTGTCCAGATATGTGACAGAAAATGTCATTTTCATTTTCACAGGATTAGGAATATATATATATATATATATATATATATATATATATATATATATATATATATATATATATATATATATATATGTGTGTATGTGTGTGTATGTGTGTGTGTGTGTCCCGTAATTACGCGATCATCAAGGTTCACAGTTGTTGCATGAATTTGACAGCATAATAACACCTTCTGAACAACTTGTACCGCTCATGATAACATAAGAATAACGGTGAAGATTTATGTAAATGTTTACATTAATGTTGAGGTTTCTGTTAGAGGTGTAAGATCAAAGCCAAATCAGTCAAGTAAACTTTGACAATTGAGATGGTTACTAAATCTCCAAAGTGGTAAAGAAAACGTGTACAAATATATGTTATGTTATGTTCTCTGCCAACAGAACGTTCCCTCGTAAAACCTACGGAAAACGTGGTAATTAGGCAGTTACTGTTTGACTTGTTTAATTAAAGTATGTTTGTTTGCAAATTGGTGACTGTTGCAAACAATGCATGTCCCTTTTGTTTGCTTAATGAGAGCGTCATTACCGTACTTGTCAGGTTATTAGGCAGACTATATGATTTAATCCTGAAAACTGAAAATGCATGAACGATATCCTGGGTTGCCATCACAGTTCTGAAAATCAACAGAAACAATTGAAAAGTCGAGCAAAAGGTTTTGGGATCAAGGAAGGCTTTCTGTCCGTGCTATAACACAGCTGACCTGTCCATGTTATATTGTGTGGTGTTATAGCACAGCTGACCTGTCCTTGCTATACTGTGCAGTGTTAAGTCTTCCACTGCTCCCACGGTCCGCCAGTCTTCCCGCAGCTTGTGTCATCTGTCTAGGTCATTTCAGCATATTTACTTCAGTGTATTTCACTGTTTGCGTGTGGGAGTGTGTATGTTTGTGTGTACGTTTGTGCTTGTGTACATTTGTGTTTGTCAATATGAGTTTTCTTGTTTTGTGCATGCAAATGTGTGTATACTTATGCATGCCGCTAGTACTTGAGTTTATTTTTTTCTGCGATAAACAAGATTATCTACAAACATTTATCGTTAAGTCAAGACTGTAGTGACATGACTGTGGCAGCAGACCTGTGCTGGCCACCTGCTGCCTCACTCAACACTAATGGAAAACTCCGTATTGAGTATTAGCTCCCACGTTTCCTTTTCTTCTCGAAGTGGTTTTAAATTCTTTTCTTCTCGTTCTCATATATATATATATATATATATATATATATATATATATATATATATATATATATATATATATATATATATATATATATATATATATGCTGATTAAGTAAATTGAATGCTGCTGTGTAGTATGGTCACCATCAAACAATTGAAAATAAAAGAGTAGAGATAATTGAGAAACACTTATCACAACCTTCAAGTGAAACTTATCAAATATCAGGAGAGGTTGAAAGAACTCGACCTTTACAGCTTAGAAAGATGAAAAATTATAATCACTTTGCATGGCAACGAGTTGAGGACGTCAGGAATTACTTACTGGACCTAAGAGGTTCCCAACAAGGGAAAAACAGAATTAAGAGTTTGCAAGAAAAGAAATATCAAGCAAGAATATACGAGGCCCACAAGAAAGCTGAAGTGCTTGTTCCATGTCCATCAACTACATACACATTTAACAGAAAACTTAGTATACGGCTGAAGTCAGTCCCAGATGAGCCTAGAAATGACAACTACAGACGTTAGTGGCTGTAGAGACGACTATTATGGTCATCAAGCAAGGTAGATAGGTACTCTCTCTCTCTCTCTCTCTCTCTCTCTCTCTCTCTCTCTCTCTCTCTAAACCCGTCATCACTTCCGTATACAAATATTCTTCCACGACGACCTCTTCAACAGATACAAACATTTGAACGTTCAAAATGCCGTTCCGAGCGCTTTGCTCACTTCATGAAATGAACGTTTTATCCAACCTGTGTACCCTGCCTGCCTCCAAAACTTTCCCGTTCCAGATATTCTGAATGGGTTGAAATAATTCTCGGGGTTGGTTTCTTCTACATTTTCCCTCCAGTCTGCGGCGCCTACAGGCAAAGTACCGACCAAGTATACATGATTTTCACTGTATGACGAGATCGTACAGTGTGTGTCTAGGATGATGGTATGGTGCGTTATACCTCCAGAATCATGGTGCAGTGTACCTCCAGGATCATGGTACACTGTACCTCCAGGATCATGGTACACTGTACCTCCAGAATCATGGTGCAGTGTACCTCCAGGATCGTGGTACACTGTACCTCCAGGATCGTGGTACACTGTACCTCCAGAATCATGGTACACTGTACCTCCAGGATTATGGTGGAGTGTACCTCCAGGATCATGGTCCACTGTACCTCCAGGATTATGGTGCAGTGTACCTCCAGGATCATGGTACACTGTACCTCCAGGATCATGGTGCAGTGTACCTCCAGGATCATGGTACACTGTACCTCCAGGATCATGGTGCAGTGTACCTCCAGGATCATGGTACACTGTACATTCAGGATCGTGGTACACCTGTACCTCCAGGGGTATGGTATACTATACCTCAGGGATCAAAGTACAGTATATCGCCGGCCCCATGGTACACTATACCTCCAGATCATGGTGCAGTATATCTTCGTAATCATGGCACAATGTACCATCAGGATCATGGTACAGAATACAACACTTATAAGAGCATTCATCCCCCAAACTGTGCAAGTTCAGTGGCTTATCTCAAGTATATGTTAAATTGGTCTTCTAAATATCACTTATTTTTCACTTGTTTTCTTATGTGTATCATAACTAAATGTATCAAAAAGAGAGATGTCAGTATTAGAAGCAGATCTATCGCTATCAGAAATAAGTCATTGATATAAGCATTTATATCAGTATCAAAAGCAGGTGTATCAACATCAGAAGCAGATGTATCGACATCAGAAGCAGATGTATCAACATCACAAGCAAATGTATCAACATCAGAAACATATGTATCAACATCAGAAGCATATGTATCAACATCAACATCAGAAGCGGATGCATCAACATCAGAAGCAGCTGTATCAACATCAGAAGCGGATGTATCATCAGAAGCGGATGTATCAGTATCAGATGCGTCTTAACACCATTATTTTAGGTCTTCGTTCTCCTTTACCTTGACCTTTTGTAAGCCAACATTTCTCCTTTTTGGATCATGGAAATAAAGCTCTGGAATCTTGACCCTGGTTCAAGTGCGTCTCGTAGGTCTGATGGAAGCTCATTTTAACCACCACACAACCTTCGACTCCAAAGCTTCCTCACCCACTTCTTAATCTTCTCTCACATCTTCCTACTAGAGAACATACACAGTTTCCCGAGTCAGGTGTTCGATGATGGACTCTTCAGTGTATATACGCCAACTGTTGCCACTGCTGTGTCATCAAGTGGTATTCCTTGTGGCACCGCAGGTTTCGCGGCTTCACATCCTCTTCCCCTGACACTGTGGTGTAGGAATCACTGCCCCAGAACGATGATGATCAACCGGACAAACGTGTGAAAATTATTGATAAACTATATTTTGCAACGACTTAAAGAATCTTTCTCGTGGTTATCTATAGCACGACACATCTGCTTTGTACTCGTCCAGTGACGAAGACACACTGTTAAAGTTAACTGAAAAGAAAAAGAAAAAAAAAAGATACGTAGTCTTCCATGCACGTAGGGAAACAGTTGATCATGTAACCTACCTGGTCTTACCTATGGCTCACGCTTCCCGATGGATCTCTTCAGCAATTTCATCTCGGCCGCAGCCGCTGCTCGCTTTTATATGAAATCAGCTGCCTCAGCCCGTCGCTGTGTTGTAATTCCTTACCGGTGGCGGAATTAGTCAGTCCAATTTCGATGTTGATTAGAAGTGAAGATCTTGATAAACACATTAGTTAAGCTGGCAGAGAAGCGTCAATGATTTGTCTCGCAGTGCTGTTCTCTACCAAGCAGGAGCAGCATCACTTGCCTCACAGTGCTGTGGTCCAGCTAGCAGGAGCAGCATCAATTGCCTCACAGTGCTGTGGTCCAGCTAGCAGGAGCAGCATCAATTGCCTCACAGTGCTGTGGTCCAGCTAGCAGGAGCAGCATCAATTGCCTCACAGTGCTGTGGTCCAGCTAGCAGGAGCAGCATCAATTGCCTCACAGTGCTGTGGTCCAGCTAGCAGGAGCAGCATCAATTGCCTCACAGTGCTGTGGTCCAGCTAGCAGGAGCAGCATCAATTGCCTCATAGTGCCATGCAAGATGGAATTCCTAAGTTCATTCAAAGATTCAGAGCAAAAGATATATTCGGTTCCCAGAACCTTATTAATTCTGTTGGTATAAACGCGAGTTATCCCTTGGTTCCCATCCACAGAAAGAATAATGGGACGATCACTGGGACCCCATCACCAGGAAGGGCGGCTGACCTTCACGTAAGACTATCGTAGGGTTGCAATAATTACTACATTATCAAGAGGCAGGGAAAAAAAGGAGGACGCCAATTACCGTGTCATTACAGGCTATAAGAAGGAAGGCAATTACTATGTCTTCAGGGGACAGGTCGTATGAGGGTGATTACCAGGTTATTATGAAAGGTATGGAACTAGTATACGAGATACCACCTTACCATACAACGTGTAATGTGCGTTCTGTCATATAACGAATATCCCTGCACCACCAGACGATTTTAAAGATGACCGAATCTTAATGACTAGAGAGAGTGATTCACAAATGTTTGTGATGTATCTATAGAAGATGGAGCGTGTCTGGTGGGGCAATGAGGCGGGGAAAGGTTCCCTGCCTCTCCTTCATTAGCTTTACGTCTTTATAACACCAGACAATCAATAGGTTCACACTGTACTTCATTAACCCAATAACATCCTACACCCAGTAACATCCTACACCCAGCAACATCTTATACCCAGCAACATCCTTTACCCAGTAACATCCTACACGCGGCAACATCCTACACCCAGCAACATCCTATACCAGCCATCATCCTTCACCCATGGAGCACGCCTGAAGGATCGTGGAGAGCAGTGTCGGTGTATATAGCAGTATATCCATAAAAGAACTCCTGGTCCCGGTCGTTGACACAACATTATTATGCACCTGCCCATTACTCGTCTCTGTTTTCCACGCCAAACACCAATCAGACCCCGGCCCCGGGCCAGCCTGGCTCTGCTGGGTGTTTGATGGTGGCCCGGGCCAGCCTGGCTCTGCTGGGTGTTTGATGGTGGCCCGGGCCAGCCTGGCTCTGCTGGGTGTTTGATGGTGGCCCGGGCCAGCCTCATCACCAACGTTAGCCTCCATCACACAAGAAACTCTTGGTGTACTCAGTAGATGTGGCTTCCACCCGGATCTGTACACACCTGTCACACTTTCTTTATGCAAGTGTTGACCAGCTTGACCTGTGCCTGCTGACCTTCCCTCCTGCCTCACCGTGTCCCGCTGACATCCTCACATCCCACACTTCCCTTGTCCCTGACCCCATGTCCCTAGCCCCTTGTCCTTGGTTCCTAGGCGGTGATCTCGTTTTGGAATGCTGTTAATTAAATCCCTTCTCATTTCCGTTTCAGTAAACCATTTGATTCAGAGGTTTTAAGAAACTTTTCTTCCAAGCTTGATTTCTCTCTCTCTCTCTCTCTCTCTCTCTCTCTCTCTCTCTCTCTCTCTCTCTCTCTCTCTCTCTCTCTCTTAGATATGTATCTTGGAGTTTCCTACACACAATTATCGGCAAAACTGACAGGATTACAAAAGAATTTAACTTGTATTCCTCAATTTAAGATCACATTCTCGTATTGTAGTATTTCTATTACCTCGCAGATATTGTTACGCTAACGCGTTCACATCCACAAAACATCAGTGTTTTATAGACAATATGTTGAAGACAGCGGCCACCCAGGGAGTGAGTGAGGACCATCTTACACCCTCCCGTGTCAGAGCTACATGTCTTCCCTCCCACCGCAGCACGACTCCAGCACAACTTACATACACTATATACTTTTTTCCTCCTTACACATTCAACATTTTCTTTATCTCCGCTTTAACTAGTTTTTCATGCTGGTTCTTGCGGCGATGAGGACCCGCGCTCGACCGAAGCCTCGTCATGATAAAGAAAGCTATACTCTTGTTATCTGGAGTTCCACACAACAACTCGATACACTGTTATATAATTACTATGATTACTATATGATAAACCATTATATGATTACTATATGATAAACCATTATATGATTACTATATGATAAACCATTATATATTTACTATATGATAGATATTGATTTCCTCCAGCAATGTCCGTCCTCATGATGTAAAAAGTGAAACACTGATAACTGGAAAGGAAAGAAGGGCACACTAATTGTGTTCATACGTAATCCTGAGGTATTTCTAAATTTGGAATTTCACAAATTTTAAACCAGGTTAATCATAAACGATGGAGTTAAACCAGGTTAATTATAAACGATGGAGTTAACACACACATTTCAATTGTTAATTCGTTTAACCAAACTCAATGTGAAATTTCAATTACCGTGTATCGTTCGCCTCACTGGCTCTGTCGCCTCACCTAGAAAGGCATTTGTTTGGTACTAGTTGTATGTAACACTCATTGTTTAGGTTCAGCGTTGCCTTAGTTGTTGCTAGGATATATATTGCTCGTGTCTGAGGTTATTATTTACCTTAGCTTTGTTAACCCTAGCTATATCCAGGAACATTGGTAGATTGTCAGGCAGTTCTGTGCTTTAAGCAGCCGCCTTGATGACCTGCATCATCTCCTGTGTTATAGTTCACTGGGAAGCTTGGTGGTGTCTGCCCCATCATCATAGTGGTGTCTGCCCCATCATCATAGTGGTGTCTGCCCCATCATCATAGTGGTGTCTGTCTGCCCCATCATCATAGTGGTGTCTGTCTGCCCCATCATCATAGTGGTGTCTGTCTGCCCCATCATCATAGTGGTGTCTGTCTGCCCCATCATCATAGTGGTGTCTGCCCCATCATCATAGTGGTGTCTGCCCCATCATCATAGTGGTGTCTGCCCCATCATCATAGTGGTGTCTGCCCCATCATCATAGTGGTGTCTGCCCCATCATCATAGTGGTGTCTGCCCCATCATCATAGTGGTGTCTGCCCCATCATCATAGTGGTGTCTGCCCCATCATCATAGTGGTGTCTGCCCCATCATCATAGTGGTGTCTGCCCCATCATCATAGTGGTGTCTGCCCCATCATCATAGTGGTGTCTGCCCCATCATCATAGTGGTGTCTGCCCCATCATCATAGTGGTGTCTGCCCCATCATCATAGTGGTGTCTGCCCCATCATCATAGTGGTGTCTGCCCCATCATCATAGTGGTGTCTGGGCAGTGGGTCTTGTTGATCTGTTGTTGTTGTTTATGTTGTGATCCTTAACTCGCACGTTTTTTTCTATTCGCTGGCATCATGCGGGAGGCCTGCGTGCCGGTGATACCCCCTCCCCCCAGGACAGGCCCACCCGCTCATTTACATGCAGTTGATCATATGTGTGTGTGTGTTTCCCTCCACGCTCTCCAACACAGCAGCAGGAGTCGTGTCCACGCTCTCCAACACAGCAGCAGGAGTCGTGTCCACACTCTCCAACACAGCAGCAGGAGTCGTGTCCACGCTCTCCAACACAGCAGCAGGAGTCGTGTCCACGCTCTCCAACACAGCAGCAGGAGTCGTGTCCACGCTCTCCAACACAGCAGCAGGAGTCGTGTCCACGCTCTCCAACACAGCAGCAGGAGTCGTGTCCACACTCTCCAACACAGCAGCAGGAGTCGTGTCCACGCTCTCCAACACAGCAGCAGGAGTCGTGTCCACGCTCTTCAACACAGCAGCAGGAGTCGTGTCCACGCTCTCCAACACAGCAGCAGGAGTCGTGTCCACGCTCTCCAACACAGCAGCAGGAGTCGTGTCCACGCTCTCCAACACAGCAGCAGGAGTCGTGTCCACGCTCTCCAACACAGCAGCAGGAGTCGTGTCCACACTCTCCAACACAGCAGCAGGAGTCGTGTCCACACTCTCCAACACAGCAGCAGGAGTCGTGTCCACACTCTCCAACACAGCAGCAGGAGTCGTGTCCACACTCTCCAACACAGCAGCAGGAGTCGTGTCCACACTCTCCAACACAGCAGCAGGAGTCGTGTCCACGCTCTCCAACACAGCAGCAGGAGTCGTGTCCACACTCTCCAACACAGCAGCAGGAGTCGTGTCCACACTCTCCAACATAGCTTCAGGTTACGAGAAGACAAAAGTCCGTAGACTCATATTTCCTACGACAACTTTTATCGGAATTCGATTCCCGTCCAGACCAACACTTTATCAGCTCTTGAGTTTTTGTGTTAAATGTTTCATTGTGTTTATTGGGATGGTCGGATGTCTGGACCAGACCTTGCAGGAGGAGGACCATGCTGAACCAACCGGATCTTGTAGAAGTCCTACGGTGTATTAGACCATCATAATGCCAGAAGCGGTTCTACTCTATTCTCTACTGCATCTTAGTTTCTCGGTATTGTTCATTTCAGATGGTTTTTGAGGGTCTAAAAGTTTGTTTGAATTTGTCTGTCTTCTTTTGTAATGGAGAGAACTAAGAAACTCATGATAAACCAGTGGCAGAGTGTTTCTCTGGGGAATTACGGAGGTGATGTCGCTCAAGTGAGCTGCTGCAGGTAGTGCAGGGTTAAATAAGGTAAGGTAAGTTGTAACGATATTGGCAGGTTAGATAAGGGATCCTGTGACGCTGATGCAAGTGTCCCGTAAAAGAGGTGCTAGGTCCACTGGTTCAGCCACAGGAGAGGTGACATGCTTAGGTCCCGAGGTTGTGTTGAGAGCAGAAGGAAGGAGGAGTTGTCGAGATCTCACGAATGTCCTGATGATGAAGCAGAGGAGAAGAGTCTTGTTGAAGCTTCGTAGTTCGTGTTTGCTGGGTTAATGTTTGTCCTACTGAGGGAGAGGCGTCGACAAAATCTCGTAGGACTGCAGTAGTGTTTGTAATGTGCCGCGAGGTTCTGTTGGAGGCGGGTGTTGTGGGCTGAGACACCACACTGCTCCTGCCAGAGTGGTTAACCAGGAGTCACATGGTGGACATTTTTAGGTATTGAGTGCTTCGTTGTCCGAGACCCAGAAACTACTAAGCTGACTGAATGCTTCACTGATGTATGGCTATTCATGAGCTACTTGGCTCGGCCACATTAGAACGATAGCACGTAAGGTGTTGATCAGGCAGTTGGTGTATGAAGTCACCAAGGCCGCGCGAGCTTTATATTATTGTATTAATGTCAGTGTTCTCTGAGAGACGGCACATAAGCTGTTTGTTCATTCCATTTTGATTCTCTACTTCGGGCGATGGAACCAAAATTATACTGTTATAATGCGAAAGACCAGGATCATGAGAGATAATTTCCTGAACCCTGGACATTAAACATCCCCCTGACCTGTGCCCCGAAGCATGTCCGACTTCTGCCAGCCTGACCCGTTACCTGACCTGTCCCTCGAGGCTCGTCCGGCCTTGTCTCTGTACACGTTCTCTGTCATCTCTGCTGACAGAGGGAAAAATTCAGATCATTAGGTTACAGTGTCAATATTATGAGTCATATTGTTATAATTGTTGTAAAGTATATTGCGTATACACACTGCCCGCTACACAAATGGTACAGTAAGTGTAATGCATACATACTGGGTATGACCATTATATATGTACACGTAGAGGTGGTACGTACCATACATGGCTCTGCAAGTGCAGTAGACACATCCTGAATCGGAGTATACACACTATAAGGAATTGGATGAGGCCTCATATGCCATGCGTCGCTCGTCGCGGGGAGGGAAAGTTTCGCGAGCGAGGATGTGCAGTTTTGATAATGACCGGTTGATGAGCACACACACACTACTGACGAAATCTATTTTAGCCACAAAAGTTTTTGAGGCACAGTTTTTTCTCTGGAGTTCTTGTGGAAAGTCTTTGGTAATTACTAAATTGTAGTCCTCCTGGGTATTATGGCAGCAAGACGACTTTATGAGGAGAGAAAACTTTGATTATCAGGAACACACTGAACCAAGACTTGATCTAGACCAGACTGACAGAGGTACGAGCGAGTGAGGAATACATCCACCATGGAGAAATGAGATTATACAGGAACAAGATAACATGGATATATGGATTGTCGGATGGATAGATAAATAGATGGAGAGATAGATGAATGGATGGTGCATATATACCACTGAGGAAAGGAAACACAAGAATCCTTAGCGATTTCGTGTATTACCACATCTTCAGAGGACTAGCTGCAAATGCATCTAGATGTGTCACCTTTCATTGTTTCCTTGCTCCATCTTTACAGTGTGTACACGAGTCAGTGTACACTGCTGGGCTGTTCTCTGAGTTGACTGAGGAAGGCACTGTATACCTCTAGGCTGACTCGTTTGTTAACCTCTGTTATTGACATCATCAGCCACATGTTGAGTGTCACAATCTATCAGCCTGTGTCGCATGAGGGAATTTGGAAATACCGTATGACGTTTTTTGTGAGTCGCATTATTGGGTTAGTTTATAAATCAGTGTACATGAAGACCTTACAACTGTGTACAGACAAGTCAAAGTCACTGAAGCGTTAGACTGGACTCCCAAGTTTCCTGCTGGCAAAGGCCTTGTCCTAGAGGGCTGATGACCCAGCTAGCCCCGCGTCCCTGGCAGGAGGCGGTCGGTACTTGACCAAGCCACGTCGTTCTAGATGTAAATATTATCATTCCATCCATGTTTTGGTGGGTGACATCGTTTTTGTGCTCCTTTTCTTATAATTTTACTTTGTAATTAATCACACAGTAATATCCAATAATTACAAGCTTAGCATAATTGATGGATTCATCCATCGTGGAAATTATGAAAATTACTCAAGTGCAACTTTGAACTTGGGTAGATATAGTAATCAAACATGGGGTCGGTGAGCCACTGCTGTAACCTAGCTCATCAGATTTAATGACCAATGTTTTTCACAGCTAAATTAAACCGACATTTGTACCGCGACTATTTATCATGACCGACACTATGTAGGACTCGCGGCAAAAAGTCAACAGCTCAAACATTTACGGTTTTACTCTCCTAACATTTTATTGCGACGCTGGTAAATGACTGGTTCATATTTTGTTGCCAACGTCCAAGTAATTGATGACGCACCCCCACAGGGTGAGGTGTTGCGACAACACCACTGTCAACTAATGGCAATAGAGTCCCTAGATATATGGTAATCGACGCAATAGTAATACATCTGTTGACTTAAGTCATGAATTCAAGATTGAGAAATTTATTTCATCTATTGTGGCGCGCTGGACATGGTTTAGATTTTTTAAAAGTAAGTAATGTTATAAGATGATAATATATTCTGCTGGTCACATTGCCCTTCATGCATGTAAACTATTTCCTGTAGCCTCTACTACCCACTGCTCATGTGATCTGAACACGTCAGTAGTGCAGCGGGCGAGCAACAATGAGGAAGACTACGTTCGTCCAAGATGTTTGATTCTCAGCGATCTCCCTCCATTCTCACCAGACCCCAGCAGGTCCTACACCTGTATTACAGACCCCAGCAGGTCCTACACCTGTATTCCTATGGACCGGAGAGAACTGACAGAGATCCTGAATGACGCCCAGGCCAGTATCCCGCCTGATGCTTGTGTTGGTACGGTGGCCAGATTGTATGGGTAAGCTGTGTGTCGTGCGAATTACACGGATAATATCCGTGGATTATATGGATAATGTTTGCGCAATACACTGATACGTGTAAGAGGTGAGGATTATGCTGGTTATATGCACGGATTATTATACGGTGTTAGAACTTCGCCCTCCGACCCACCCACACGTTATACAATGTTGCTCGCCCGTTGAGTTTCACTCTCAAGAATCATAGAAATCACATAAACATGGCATATAACACGTACTGGACTGCATCACAACAACTTGTTCATCTTCTGTACCTATATTCTTCTGATGTTGTAGTACTTTATCTTTGTTCTGTATTTGTAATTACTTTTTCTCTCCAGTAATCGACATGGTACAGGCAAAACATGCCCTAGCCGGGGCCATCTTGTGGATGAGATAAAAGAGAAAAAGAATATAGAAATCGCTGATGGCTCCTCAGATGTTTGTAGACCTAACTCTTAAAGGTAGAAGATTTTAATGGAAGAGAAAAACGAAAGGAGGAAGAGTTTTAGTTATCCCAGACAAACCATGTGTGGTATGCATCTTTTCCTCTCCAAACTGTTTCAGACTTTATTCCAAAAGAACTCTGTGTCCTTCGCCCTATGAATGCTTCAACGTGAGTTCCATAGAAGACTCTGGAAAGGACAATACAAAAACGTTTGTCCAGAAAACATTGCAATATTTTCTACAAATTCCAGTTTTCCTGCCCGAGAAAATGGTCAGTAGAAGATGACACATTAACGTTTATCATCAAAGTATATGAACACTTGGAAGAAACGGATTCCTATGCCAGATTTCACTTCATCGACCAGTTCTGTTTTTATTACGTGCAAACCACAACTGTTCCTTCAAAACCTGGTTAATCTTGGAAAACCATCTCATGAATGGATATATCTGTTGGATTTCATTACTAACAGTTAGATACGAGTTTGTTCGTACTGGTGAAATATTTGCCACCAAAGGTTTAAACCACAAAATCTCAATACTTTTCAAACTCTATTACTTTATAATCTGATCATGAATCTAACGTAAGTGTAACCTGTTGCGGGTTGGATGAAACTCATATGTACACATCTTTCCTCTATATATTGGGTATGAACGTAATCTAACCCTCTTAAACAGGAACAATTTTTTCTTTTTCAAAAGTTCATGTAGAGGTGAAGTAAAAAGTTGAATATTTTTTCTATAGTTATCCAAACATATCATCATTTTCTTTGTATTCTCATAATAAAAAACGAAATTTAGAGCATAAACTCCTCTGATTATAATCTTTACAAGTGATGAAATTGCATTATTGTATTTCCTTCCTCATGTCTTGATTATTCTAAGCTCTCTTCTATTTCCTTTTCAGTCTTGATTTATGTTGCTGGTTAAGGTGGGTTATACGTGTGGCGATAAGAAATTGTAAATCGTGTGAAGTGGTTGTGTTATGTCTACAGGTACATGAGTGTTAATGGACGCTGTGATTTTTATATCAGTATAGACGAAAATCTATCTATAGATTCCTTATGAATAATGTAGTCAACATGACATGGGTAAAAACGTGCCCGAATTGTAGCCAGCTAGTATGAAAGAAGAAACATATCATCGCTATTCTAGGACAAAGACATAAAAAACACTCATAACTAAACTTGATATAGAATACATATATCTAACATTCCTCCTGTTATTGCCTTGGGTGAAATGCAAGTTTAGTAGCAGTAATGAATCCACTGATATTTCTATCGATACTGACGTGAGAATCTGTGCCCATCGAGCAAAATAAGAAATCACGTATGCGTCGTTCAGGTTGACCTAAAGGTGATGTTTTAAGCTTTTGCCAAGGGGAGGTTTCGCTCTGTGGTTAACAGGTCAATTTTTGGATTTAAAAGCAACCACAATATTCTGTATTCATTACATTTTTTTCTTTTTGATACGGCTTCTAGTTTTATGTCCTTAACTTCGGATCTCCAATAACATAGATTCATGCATATACACATATATAACGTGACGACAAAATTATCAATTCACGACAGTCAACAAATGTTTACCAAATGTATAAATCTTCGGTAAAAACTGTTTGATTCATTCTTCTGTTATATATATATATATATATATAAGGACACGGAAAATACGGTGTCAAACGCTTTCGCATATGTCATACCTGACTCAGTCTTGAAAGTGTAATATACGTCATCGCTTGACATTTCGTACTTTTCGTTTCCTTGTAGTTTTACCTGCATCTTATATACACACGTTCTCTCTCTCTCTCTCTCTCTCTCTCTCTCTCTCTCTCTCTCTCTCTCTCTCTCTCTCTCTCTCTGGACTGAACCAGGGCTTGAGAAGCGTCCGGGGTAAACCATGGAAATGTGTGAGGAGTCTGGTTGTGGATAGGTAGCTGTGCTTTCGGTGCATTACACATGACAGCCAGAAAATTCTTAGGACGCCATGAAGATATTGCTATATAACATTAAAGTCCGAAGAGAGTCCTGTACAGGAGAGCTCAACTGGAGGGTGGACAAGAGGAGTGTACGGAGGGGCGTGAGGACCTCAGGAAATTATGGAGGGACTTGAGGACAGAGTTGTGGAAGAGGTTAAAGCAAATGGATGTAATTACCACTATAATTAGAAGTCAAAAACTTTTAGGGTAAAAAGCAGGGAATAGAGATGGGGCCCTACGAGTATAAAACCTTTTCCTCGAGTGAAGAAACAGGAAAGAATGATGGAAAGCAACAGATGACGAGCAGCCGGACGGACGAGAAAAGCTTTGGTGACGTGAGCGGAGTGGTCCAGGAATGTTTATGATGGACCAGGCAACAAGAATTCACAAGTGAGGCCAGATGTGATAAGCATAGGATGGAAGTGAAGGAGTGAGATTGTTTTATCAGCGATACGCCATATTTGATGTAGATAAGATATCATTATTATCAGTCGATTCACAGTGATGTGGTATCTTTCGTCCTTCCGTCATGGCCAGTCTCTCAGCTCAGCAGTCTTCTCTTCCTGCAGGGAAACCTTGGCTGCCCGTTACAATGAGCAAAAACTGAATAGTTTATAACCTCCATTTTAAGATTGCGTTTGTACTAAAAAGAGAACGAAATATGTTTGAGAAAAAATGTTTATTGATCATATACAACACGACAGCTAATGTCATGGTACCTTTTGCTGGTGCAGTGTAGGATAATAGACATACTGTTAACAGTCAGTGATCCGAGATGATTAATACAGTGAATACATTATTAATTTATGTTTAACTTCAATAATCATACGCGAAAAGCAGAGGACTGGTCTGAAAAAGCTTGGCTTTGTACTGTGATTATAATCCTGGATAGACAGGGGTCATAACAATTTAGTCTCTTATTTCCAGGATTTGCCAAGATAGGTTGAAAAGACTACCAATAGTCACTGGAATATCTTTGAGAGAAGTGGATAACGGAAATGTTTTTCCGGCGTGTGTGTGTGCGGAGCGGCGGGGCGGGAGCAGCAGCATGCGTGACGTCATGGTTTGTGTACAGCAGCTGGGCAGTGACATGTCCGTCCGGGTGTTGACGTGAACCTCCGTATCGCTCTCTTCTACCATGGGGTCTTTTATACTACTATTAGTTTTATAGATACACCTGCAGCTGACTATTAAAGGTAAGAGATATGTTTAGAGACGTAAATCGTATGCATTTACCTTTAAATAATTCCTCTGTAGCGTATTCTTGTCATGGTGTGGACTTTTAATTATTGTATGACGAACAATATGTGGGTTCACGACTGTACACGACCTTACGGAGATGATGACTCAGTGATATCTCTGGTGCTGCACTACATGTGCTGAATATATTTGAAGATGGTTGAGTTGTGATATGTATATTAGATCATTTGTTCGAAAGATATAGTTTTGAAGACTAATTTGTGATTTCGTCTCCAGTTTTAGTGATCATGTATTATTGTGATACAGTTCAGATATCTACTTACTTTCCATATACCATTATGTTTCTGGATTTAGAGACATCCTTTGGAAGTGAAAATGCTGCAATCATCAAGATCACACACCTTTTTATTTTGAAGGTCATAGAGAGAAGTTTTATTTTTCTTAGATAAACAAGGTTATTTATTTACTTTCTTATGCCACTTACTTGTTTTGTCGATCAGAGTTAAAACAAAACATGATTAGGTCAATAGAAATGGGTATTGATTATCTTCGTCACTTGCATTTTACAAGGGCATATAATTATGTAGTTTAAAACCATGAAACTAATTTTGGAATAATATTAACTTGTTTTTTGATGGCATTGAACTGTGTGAAGGAATCCGTTAAACCGAGGGAGTATGATGTGGAGCATCTTTTATTATCCAATAATGTGATAGTGGAGTGGGCTAAAATAATCAGGGACTTTTAAGATGAGTTACTGGTAGGTTAAATGATAATAAAACATGACTAGAAATCAAGAGAACCGATGAAAACCTCACCTAGTTTCACCAGACAATAGACATTTACGTCAAATGTGTTATCCAGAAAATATGAGTTGTTTTTAACCATCCTTATTTCACCATGTTAATATTTTTTTTGAAAAATATCCTCACAAGCCAATGATTTTTCATGCTAGAAATAAGAAATTCATGAGAGGAGATTGATTTGTATTGATTCTGATGGTAATATACAAATTGATGGTGAGAAGGGCTACAAAACATAAGCAAGTTGTAGAATTAACATTGCTGTAATTGAAATGCTTCCAGAAATCATTAGATCTGATCTCAGTATCACAACTTCTGGCAACGGAGACTTACCCTGTTTTAGTGGACCTGGTAAGTTTGCATTTAAATACACACTGACCTGTGCAGCATGTAAACCTCCCTGCATCTAGTTCTAAATATGAGACCATAAGAACCACATATTCTTAAGACATCATTGGAAATAAGATAGATGTCAGCAACAGAGGAAAGATAGTTTAATATTCATAGGTTCTGTAGATTTCTAAAGGTTTTCTCTACTTTTATGCTTATTCACCCCACATGTGGGCTTGTGTAGCTGCAGACCATGATTCACTCACAGGCCTGCCCTGCTTCAAATCCTGAGAGCAGCAGTTGACCTACAAGTAAACCAGATGTTCATTCTCTCCTTGGAGCTGGTTGACTAATGGGCACCTGGCTTTGGCTAGAGTTGGTGTATGTTTGTATAGCTACACATAAGAGTGATAGACATTATACATACAAGCTTAAGAGATGGGACAGTGCAAATGTATAATCAGGTTGCTGAAACACTGAAGGCAAGATATATATGAATATAGAATATATCCTGATTGAATGTAATTCTTTTCAAAATTCTTGCTGATATCTAGTTATAGGGCCTTTCAAAGGGATGAATGCTACCTGCATTAGATATGAGGTTTGTTTTAGGACAAAGAATTTTGGAAAGAGGTTGCAGGAATTGATGATAGTTGATGATCTGATTTCTAGATGATGCAAGAGTGAAATTGTTAGCCACAAGTGGTAAGTCATTCCATTCTTGGTTGTTTTTCATTGTGTGCATGCCTTTCCTATTTTGTAAAAGTTATCATAAGGAACAGCTGAATGATCCTTCGAGGATTACGTCCTTACTTTGTTCCTGCTTTCAGAAAGAGATAATACAAGATGGGAGGATTTGTAGGGAAAGTATTGTCAGAATTTTTAAGGCTCATCTGTTATGTTTGTTACAGTACTTAAAGTTGTTATTCCAACATGCTGACCATTTGCTTGTACTGTTTTGGAATGTGTCATAGGTTTTATTAAGTTTTTTGTGATATATAGTATTTGTTTTCTGTATGTCTTTCTTTTAGTAACAAGTGGGGTTACTTTCATTTCTTGTTTAAACAAGATTACCTATTAGTGTGTCTTTTTATTAGCTTTGTTTAGAATGAATTCATATTCATATTCATTTCTTTTGTTGTAATTATATGTATCTTAGATATTGTATTTGATAAATTTTATTATACTTAATCGCCGGGTCCCGCGTTAGCGAGGTAGCGCAAGGAAACAGACGAAAGAATGGCCCAACCCACCCACATACATATGTATATACGTAAACGCCCACACACGCACATATACATGCCTGTACATTTCAAGGTATACATACATATACGAACACAGACATATACATATATACACATGTACATATTCATACTTGCTGCCTTCATCCATTCTCGTCGTCACCCCGCCACACATGAAATAGCACACACACACACACACACACACACACACACACACACACACACACACACACACACACACACACACACACGCGCGCGCGCGCGCGAGAGAGAGAGAGAGAGAGAGAGAGAGAGAGAGAGAGAGAGAGAGAGAGAGAGAGAGAGAGAGAGAGGTATCGCTAGGAAAAGAGAACAAAAGGCAACATTCGTTCACAGTCTGTATCTGTCATGTGTAATGCACCGAAACCACAGCTCCCTTTCCACATCCAGGCCCTACAAAACTTTCCATGGTTTACCCCAGACGCTTCACATGCCCTGGTTCAAACCATTAAGAGCACGTCCACCCCGGTATACCACATCGTTCCAATTCACTCTATTCCTTGCACGCCTTTCACCCTCCTGCATGCTCAGGTCCCGATCGCTCAAAATCTTTTTCACTCCATCCTTCCACCTCCAATTTGGTCTCCCACTTCTTGTTCGCTCCACCTCTGACACATATATCCTCTTTGTCAATCTTTCCTCACTCCATTCTCTTCATGATTGTAATATAACAGTATTTTGACCGAAAACTGTTAAAAGAAAGTAATATCTCTCGAACATAGGTAGGTTAGGTAAAAATCTTTTGTTTTCATATATTTTATCGTATTTTACATTGAATTACATCACGTTCCAGCAAAACTACTATATGTTTCTGAGAATATATTCAGGCTCAGTTAAAGTACAATATACTTTTGATTACTAATTGGTTCATATTTTACGTTTCCATTGTTTACTGGCTGGAAGTGGTAAATATTTTTCATGTTTGAAGCTAAAAAATGCTCCTATCCCTTCCTATCATGCACAGATTTCAATCTACGAAATGATTACCCATGTATAGGTTGACCCCCTAATTTTTTTTTTTCTAAAGATTTTGTCTTAAATACTAGAACTGTACACGAGTATATACGGTGTTTTGCGTCATCTTGTGTGATCTGGGGAGATACATAAAAGATGAGCATGGAATAGCCATTAAATCCAGCAGTATACAAGATGCTAGCTAACTCGTCCTGCTCATGATGATTCAAGTGTGAGTGTCGAGCATTTGGATCCACAGCGAGTGTCATTACCCCAGCTTTCTAGTTTCTTGTCACAAGTAGTCAGTGTGACGTGTTAGACAGCAACTTTATTGATTTGTAGGTTACTTGTGCATAAAGGTGTGGATACGAAAAGCCCATTGTTGCTTTCCCTGCTGAAATGGTATTGTAAATACCAACAGCTTCTTTCAATAAAGCTGTGTCGTTTTTGAATCGGTATATGACAGCCCCTGGCAGTGTGTAAATGCTTGTTTAGACTAGAACCCACAGCCTTGAGTGATAATGTAGAAAGAAACAATAGAGTCCCACCCACAGGCAGAAGAGCTGATAAGGTTGCCGCTGTGGTTTCCAGTTGCTTTTAGGCTTGCATGTTTACCTTCGATATTTGATATTTGGTTTGTGTATGACCAGTGTAGCTCACAGCTTGCTAGTATGACAGTTCTGTCTTTTAAAGACATGCTAGAGTTGATAGCGTCTCAGACGTGCTGACGTTTTAATTCCTCGGGCATCAAAGTGCTTCAGGCGTGACAGGTTATTCATTCCTTCGACGATCCTTAGAATACCTGAAAACCCCCGCCACAAAGCCATACTTCCATAAAACTATATATATATATATATATATATATATATATATATATATATATATATATATATATATATATATATATATATATATATTCCTATGAGTCCACGGGGAAAATGAAACACGAAAAGTTCCCAAGTGCACTTTCGTGTAATAATCACATCACCACATTTTCCCCGTGGACTCATAGGAATATCTTGATCACGCGCTAAATTGTGATCCTTTCCAATATATATATATATATATATATATATATATATATATATATATATATATATATATATATATATATATATATATATATATATATATATAAATTCGCCATTTCCTGCGTAAGCGAGATAGAGCTAAGAACAGAGGACTGAGCCTTAGAGGAGATATCCTCACTTGGACCCCTTCTATGTTCCTTTCGGAAAATTGAAAACGGACGGGGAAGATTTCCAGCCCCCCTTCCCTCCCCTTTTAGTCGCCTTTACGCCACGTAGGGAATACGTGGGAAGTATTATTTCTCCCCTATCCCTAGGGATATATGTAATATATATATATATTTTTTTATTATACTTTGTTGCTGTCTCGCGAGGTAGCGCAAGGAAACAGACGAAAGAATGGCCCAACCCACCCACATACACATGTATATACATAAACGTCCACACACTCACATATACCTATACATCTCATCGTATACATATATATACATACACGTCCACACACTCACATATACCTATACATCTCATCGTATACATATATATACACACAGACATATACATATATACACATGTACATAATTCATACTGTCTGCCCTTAATCATTCCCGTCGCCACTCCGCCACACATGAAAAGACAACCCCCTCCCCCCGCATGTGCGCGAGGTAGCGCTAGGAAAAGACAACAAAGGCCACATTCGTTCACACTCAGTCTCTAGCTATCATGTATAATGCACCGAAACCACAGTTCCCGTTTCACATCCAGGCCCCACAAAATTTTCCATGGTTTACCCTAGACGCTTCACATGCCCTGGTTCAATCCATTGACAGCACGTCGACTCCGGTATACCACATCGTTCCAATTCACTCTATTCCTTGTACGCCTTTCACCCTCCTGCATGTTCAGGCCCCGATCACTCAAAATCTTTTTCACTCCATCTTTCCTCCTCCAATTTAGTCTCCCACTTCTCGTTCGCTCCACCTCTGACACATATATCCTCTTTGTCAATCTTTTCGCACTCATTCTCTCCATGTGGCCAAACCACTTTAAAACACCCTCTTCTGCTCTCTCAACCACACTCTTTTTATTACCACAGATATCTCGTACCCTTTCATTACTTACTCGATCAAACCACCTCACACCACATATTGTCCTCAAACATCTCATTTCCAGCACATCCACCCTCCTCCGCACAACTTTATCTATAGCCCACGCCTCGCAACCTTATAACATTGTTGGAACCACTATTCCTTCAAGCATACCCATTTTTGCTTTCCAAGATAACGTTCGTGCCGTCCACACATTTTTCAACGCTCCCAGAACTTTTGCCCCCTCCCCCACCCTATGATTCACTTCCGCTTCCGTGGTTCCATCCGCTGCCAAATCCACTCCCAGATATCTAACACACTTCACTTCCTCCAGTTTCTCTCCATTCAAACTTACCTCCCAATATATATATATATATATATATCTATATATATATATATATATATATATATATATATATATATATATATATATATATATATATTATCCCTGGGGATAGGGGAGAAAGAATACTTCCCACGTATTCCCTGCGTGTCGTAGAAGGCGACTAAAAGGGGAGGGAGCGGGGGGCTGGAAATCCTCCCCTCTCAATTTTTTTTTAATTTTCCAAAAGAAGGAACAGAGAAGGGGGCCAGGTGAGGATATTCCCTCAATGGCCCTGTCCTCTGTTCTTAACGCTACCTCGCTAACGCGGGAAATGGCGAATAGTTTGAAAAAAAGGAAAAAAAAAAAATATATATATATATATATATATATATATATATATATATATATATATATATATATATATATATATATATATTAACAATGTATGGATGCGAGACATGGCTGATAGGTAAGACTGTACGGAGGGTGGTGTGTGTGTTGGCAGTGAAATGTTTGAGGACATTATGTGGTGTTAAGTTTGTTTGATCGAGTAATTTATGACTGGGTAAGAGAGATGTTTGGATGAGAGAGCTGCAGAGGGTGTGCAGAAATGATTCGGACATAAGGAGAGAATAAGTGAGGAAAAATTGACAAAGAGGATGTGTCAGAAGTTAAGTGAACAAGAACGAAGAGGCGAAATTGGAGATGGAAGGATGGAGTGAAAAAGAAATTAAGCAATCGGAGCCTGAACATGCGGTAGGGTGAAGGTGTGCATGAAATAGAGTGAATTGGAACGATTGCTTTACTGGGGTCGACTTGTTGTCACTGAATTGAACCAGGGCATGTGAAGTGTCTGGGGTAAACCATGGAAAGTTGTGTGTGGCCTGGTTTTGATAGGGAGCTGTGGTTTCGGTGCATTACACATGGCAGCTAGAGAATGACTGTTAACGAATGTGGCCTTTCTTCTGACACACACACACACACACACACACACACACACACACACACACACACACACACACACACACACACAGATAGATAGATGTGTGTATGTGTGTTTGTGGCTTACATCTAGGGGGTCTCGAAGCCATCGACTAGGTTGCTATGGTCGCAAATAAAACCACAGATGCACCAAAATTGTGTAAATTTGTGCACAATTATTGGTGAGGATATGCCGGAGGAATTTCTCGGACGCCTTAATAATTCGAGAGCCAAGTATCGATTCTGGGCACTGGGTTTGGACATCAAGAAGAGCTGATATTCGAACGTGTTAGTGTTATCGAAAAATGCGCCATGTCTTAATTAAGCGACACCATGATTTAGTAGTGAATTTCATCGGTTTTTGTTTATGTACAAATAACCGGTATCACGCATCGTACCTTAACATTTGACCAGGTTGCATAAGTGCGGTCACCTTGTAAATGGAGTTGGGGAAGTTTGATGTAGACGAGGAAGATGATGTGAAGCAGGTCTCGGACGCAGGGTAACACATCTTAGACCGTGGGAGTTAGTGTTACCTTATTCACTGAGACACATTCTTCTCTCTCAGTGATCTTAATAACCAACGAATGTATGTTTCCATCCTGGGCCTATGCCACACATGTACGAATCAGCCAGTTCGGTGTGATTTATGATTATTTTATTCGTGCTACTCAATTTATTACGCACACCCAATTTAAGTATTTGCTGTAATAGGATATCTGCTTACTGTTTCAGAAGTTAGCTTTCGAGAGTGAGCAAGAAGTGCAATTTCGGTCCTTCCCACCTTGACGCCAGAGGAGCAAGCACGTAATGATAAAGCATTAAGATTTATCCTGATGCCAAGTACATGGCACATTTAAGCTGTTGTAAAGCAGATGACATACTTAGCAACCAGAATTGATGTCATGCATGGCTTACATTAGCATTGATGACATAATTAGCAAGTTTCCCACATAAAAGATGACACTTCAAAAGCCCAGTGCAAGATGAATGACATTCTGGAAACGTAAGGCAGAATGAGTTCAAAACCTGATGCGGATCAGATGAAAGGCATTACTTATCGTTTTACAAACTTAATAACGATTAGCTGAATGCAGAATGCATGTTGTTATGTAAACCAAAGTCACTTTATGAAAATGGGTTAGAATAAGAGATTACTTGCTTTGGCCTCCTACTGACTTGAGAACAGCCCGTGTAAAAAGTGTGCATGATTTCGGCAGAAGTTGAGGGTGAAAGTCCGGATGTTGAGTGCATGTTGCACATAGTAGGAACCTTGGTGGGTTTGCGGTGTGTAGCATCAGTGTCGACAACAGTCTTATGTTGCTTTATATTTCAGTGATCATGGAGGCAGCTACCATGTTGGGTTTTGTAGTCGCATACGACTCTGGTAGCTGTCATTGTATGATAAACGTGAGTGCATGACGACAGAGATTGAAATAATTTCATGAAGTGCGCAAGAACTGTCTCATTATAGTATGAGTGAAAGTGTGTGGAGTAGTTATGTTCAACAAAGCCTTAGAGATCTGATATCCAAGTACATATAATCATCATTCAGGTTAACAAGATGAAGGTAGATATTATATAAGGGAGCTGTTGATTGCTGACAGTGGGAAACTATCTTTGCAGAAGTTTATGACAATAGCAGCTGTCTGTCTCCCCTGAAGCAATACTCTCCCATCTTTCACAGCTTATTAGTGTGTCACCAGCTTGGGCCTCGGTATATAACTGTAGAGATAAAAACCTGTTCGGCTCGCTGGGTACGGCGTGTGACAGTACAGCCCTCGGGACGGGCAAGCTCAAGTACAGAAGTAGTGGTTTGAGGGTGGCAATCTCCCGCGGACTGAGTGCACGACATTCCCTACTGTGTGTGTGTGTGTTATGATGACTATGTGATGCCCTGTAGTTTTATTTGATCGGTATAGTATTCTGTACTGCTCACTAAAGACATTGTTTGTAAGATATGTGTCAAATGACATATAAATCTTGAAGTGTTTAGTGCTTTTGACCAGTTTAGTATAGACTATGTAGCTGTTAATGGGGCTGGACCATCGTGATCACCATTGTTGACTCGTCGAGGACCCAGACTGAAAACCCTGAGAGAAGACGAGTAAGCAACTTAATATTATGAGTGTTGTTCATCTAGTTGACCCTGAAGATCATCCCCTACTCAGGCTAAGGTCTTTGCAAGGGCCTCCCGACCCTTCTTCCTGTCACAGACTTGAAGTTTCCAGTTTTGTCTGTAGATTGGAACATAATGTCTAACTACGGTGTTAAGCAGAAAATTTTGTTGACCAGTATACTTGTCCAGAATGTTTCCCTTTTTTTCCCCTTTTCTTTTTAATGGTGGGCTGTCTCATTATATATATATATATATAATATATATATATATATATATATATATATATATATATATATATATATATATATATATATATATATATATGACATTATATTACCAATTTTTCTGTTGTTTTGTTGGGATTATCCGACATCAGATTGCAAATTATGGTACTAGGAACGCCCATACAAGTTGATGGTCACCCGACAAAGGCAGTGTATAAGTTGTTGTAGTCAGGATTGTGATCACCACCGTTGAACATATTATGATGCGATTCAGAGTGGTTGACTCGTCTTCCATTCGTCTTGTGTCTCGGTGTACGGTAGCATACTTGCCTACCATTCGTCAAGGGCCTCGGTATACAGCTACTTACTTGCTAAACTTGTGGTGAGCAGGTAACTACAATTCCCACATGATACAATATATAGACAATGTAAAAAAAAAAAAAAAAAAAAAAAACAGGAATTGTAAAGTAGGTTGGAGGTTGTGCACCGTTAGGAATCAAGGCAGGCACAGTAAAATACGGTAATTTAAGAGTTTATAATGATACATAGTAAAAAACGGTAAGGTAAAAGTTTAGAATGATACAAAATAGAATACGATGAGTGTAATATAGAATGATTGAAGTTAAGTTTGGAAACGTTATACTATGATGATATATAGTAAACTTCGGTAACTACAAGTTTGCAATGATGTACGGCTTTATACGGTAACTTTAGACTATAATTACTTACGGTAAAATACGGTAACGAGAGTTTAGAATTATATACAGTAAAATACGGTAACTTCATATAGTAGTGATATACAGTAAAATACGATAACTTCATACAGTATAATGATATACAGTGAAATACGGTAACTTTACAGTTTAGAATGATATACAGTGAAATACGGTTACTGATGTAAAGTTCGAATACCAGTACAATGCAACTTGGGAGAAAAATTGTACTTGATGAAGGTGATTATGAATTCCCTGCAAGTGTCGCTAATTCTTGAACGTAGTGGTTGGTGATGTATTGGACAACGCTGGCCTAGTAGGTGCGAGTCTGTCATTAACTGTTGACAAATTTAGTATTAACTGGAACAGATGCTTCAAACTGCGTCACATTATGGTTCCAGATCTCCTGCCTTCTGTTGGTGAAAATTTAATTTTTGGCACGGTATTTCGTTCAGACACACATTTTTCCCCGTTTCTAAATCTTATGATGTTACGCCAAACGGTTATCAACACGTTTTGGTTTTGTTGATAGCAATAATCAACGGAGGTGTTTGTTGTAGGTTGATTGCTGACGTTACAACATCGTTATAGAACGAACCTAGTGGTGGTCGATGTGACATGGTACGCAGTCTTGCGTAACGCAGAAATTTACGTCCCAGGGCCAATGAAAGACTGTAATATGACAACCTGGTGTACGTGCCATCCCTCACACACTACTTAAACCTCGCTATGGCCCAGACCCTCCATTATCAGGTAGTGGCAGGGCCAAGTGTTTATTATGCAATATGTATATGTTATGTGGACCTCCCCTTCCTCAGTGAAGGGTGATGTGTGTTTTGTTCAGATTAAGGTTTTCCCATCATTTTAACATATAACAGTATTGCACCGTTGGTTGGTACAGTGGCAGGCTGATCCATGGACATATATATATGTTCTGAAGGTACACATAATGCAACAAACTCGGTCATAGTTAAACTGATGACAGTGAACATCTGTTACATCTTGAGAAGTCACTGTGTTAAGCGACCTAAGTAGAAGTTTTCCTTCAGGTCGCTCCTGATGGAAGAAGCCCTTGATGAGTCCGGTCACGAATATCATCCATTCGCAACATTGACCAATCGGTCCAGCGTTCTTGAGGAGCTGTATGATGGATGGTCTGTTAAACCATATGACGTTGGTGGCGTATGTAAGATAGGCTTTGTGAATTGGTGCATGAAGGATAATGTACTGTATGTTTACAATGTACTTGTAAAGATGCCTAGAGTAAGTAGTTTCACTTGATTTTGTTAACTTTCAAAATCCTTCGAGTACGATGACCAGTCGTCGTCATTAAAGGTTACGATACCAATCATATTTAGATTTACTTATGGATGTGTTGAGAGTAAGGGGTTTTGGGTAATGTGGGGTTAAAATTGGTAAACTTTTTTAGAAGTTGCCATGTTCAGCTCTAGCGATGGATTTGTTAAGGTTTTGTCTGTGAGGGTAGTTTCCGTCATCATTCATCTCCTTGATTACGACGGTAGGATTCATGGGTATGATGACCTAGTTTTTGACATGACTCTTAAGAGTCAGCTCAGAACAAAGGTCAGACTAACGTACCAAAGGGTCGGACTAGCGTACTTAAGGGTCGTACCATCGTGCTTAAGAGTCGAAGCATCGTGTCAAGGAGTCGTTTTGTCGTGCTGAAGGCAATGGCGTATCTAGGGTAGGGCAGGTACCCTGGGCACCACTCAACAGGTTTGTTTTTTGACATGTGTTACCCGATTGACATTTGTGACGGTTTGGTTTTGTGAGATAAAAAAGAAACTTGCGTACTTATGAACTATAGTAATATTTTGCTACTATCAGTTGCATTGCCGCTTCTACGTTACAATTTTGATCAAATAAGTCTTTAACATTAAGTCTTTAAGAGTTTATATAAATTTAAGTTTGACCTAACTTTTCAACAGTTTATGATTACACTGTATATATTTTATACACATCCAATGTATGTACATTTTTAATCAAGCCAGGGGAGCAGTTTCAGTGCGTGCCATAGGCGCTATTTTCCCTTAGATACGCCCCTGGCTGAGGGGTGCTGAGTTTGTACGAGCCGGTAGTTTATATCATTGATATGGTGAAGTGGTATGTTGCTGAGACGTTATGTGATTGATCTTATGAAAGCCATGTCTGATTGATGTGATGAAGTGACACCAATGATTGAGGTGATTTTATACCTTTGATTGAGATGTGTGACAGCATTGATTGAATTGGTGCTACACTATTTTACGGTAGGGATACCGCCGCAAGGACTCGGGTGGTGTTGGGAGGGTGTCGCCATAACCAGTGGATCGCACAGCAAGAGAGTGTCGGTTGGCCAGTGTCTAAGATTTCCCGGCCTCGCCCGCTGGCGTAACCCCATGTCACAACTGCTCCGTTCTGTCTTAATCAACTGTATATGTTCTCCAGGGTGGGATGGACGCTCGAGCTTATTACACTGGGTACGGACCCACCGCTGGCTTTATTGAACCTGGTACTGGCCACCGGCAGTCTTTCTTAAACCAGTTAGTGGCCGTTAGCTGACTATTAAACCAGTTGTAGGGTGGAGGGTGGCTGTATTAAACCAGTTGTAGGGAGGAGGGGGACTTTATTAAACGGATTAGTTGCGGTCGGGAGACTTGATCTAGTCGGTAAGCTCACTGGGCGAGTATTAATCCGGTAGACGGGAGAGATGTTTTCCCCGGGGTATCGTTGGCGAGTATGGCCCGTGGAGGAGGATGGTGTACACTCACGATGTTGTCCAAGGCCCTTCCTGTCACACTGCTAGAGATCCTGAACCAGTCAGTGAGGGACTTTGAACTAGAACTAGTCTAGTAGAGGACACTGGACTAGTCGTGCAGGGACCTTGAACCAGTCAGCCAGGGACCCTGATCGAGTCATTTAGGGGTCCTGAGCCATTCAGATAGAGAATGGGTAGAGAGAGGCGGACGGGAGACCTAAGAAATTGTTGATGAAGGCCAGCCATTCGCACCCCTCGCCCAGCTTGGAGCCATCTTGACTTTGTGGTTAGAGGCTTTGTCAACCACAGCGTCGCCCACTAATGCTCCAAGTCCAGCCCCTGGCTCTGAGGGTCCTCAGAGTGGTCACCTGGATGTTTACTAAGTTATTGTATTTGTGTGTATTTCTAGAAGTGTAATTGCCTTCTTATCAGTACGAGGAAGGAGTTTAACACTCGTAGGGCTCCGTCTCTTGAACTTTGTCTCTAATACAATTTTGTAAACTTTTGTATAGTGTTTACTTATTCCATTACTTTGCTCATTCTCATCCACTCTTATACTATAAAGAATATTGATATCTTTTCCAACACGTTTCTTCATTAGTTTGTTGTGGCTTCTGGTTGTTCTGTCTTTACAGGACGAAATTCATTCAAGCCATCTTGCTGTTGTTATTGCCATATTTTATATGTTTTTGTGATTACTATTTGCGTGTTACTGGGAGAGCGTTTTACACTCGTGTTGCCCCGTCTCTTGACCGTATGTATATGTATCATGCCTACTCTTATGTACACACCCACACACACACTCACTCACACCAGCCCCAATGGGAGGAAGAGGAAGCAGGCTTCTTATGGAGAGTGTTACGAGCAGTCAGTGTCCAGTAAGGTAATACTTGATGAACCACGCGTGTGACAGGTGCTCCTGTTACGTTACCGGTAAGTTGACAAGTGACATCAACTTTTATGTGGTAAGATATCAGACGAGACGTCAACGATAGGAGAGACAGTTAAATGTTTGTGTTTACACCTGAAGTGACTGCATTACTAACAATGTGTTATCCGGCATTGCCGATGATTTTCACGGTCGGCGTCAATGATGTTTTTCCTCGTTGGCTGGCCGGCTTAGTTGCTCGTTCCCAATGGCTGACTGGCAAGCTTAGCCTTCCTTTACCACTGGCATGTTGGTGAGCTTAGCTGCTGTATCCTATTGTCAGGAGAATCTCAGGGGCCTCCGTTACCGTCACCACTGGGCTCCGACACCTTCACCATCGTTAAGGATAACCCTGGGGCTCCGACACCTTCACCATCGTCAGGAGGAACCCTGGGGCTCCGATACCTTCCATCGTCAGGGGGAACCTTGGGGCTCCGACACCTTCACCATCGTCAGGAGGAACCCTGGGGCTCGGACACCTTCACCATCGTCAGGAGGAACCCTGGGGCTCCGACACCTTCACCATCGTCAGGAGGAACCCTGGGGCTCGGACACCTTCACCATCGTCAGGAGGAACCCTGGGGCTCGGACACCTTCACCATCGTCAGGAGGAACCCTGGGGCTCCGATACCTTCCATCGTCAGGGGGAACCTTGGGGCTCCGACACCTTCACCATCGTCAGGAGGAACCCTGGGGCTCCGTCCTTCATCGGTTCCATAACGTTAACTTGTCTGCCTAAGATGGACACATGGCAGTAAACATACCGTCAGTGCTAAAATATCCTTCCCCGGGTTAAAGCCCACAATTTCGTGTTTAACATGAAATTCTTCTTGATATTTTACTAAGGTGCGTGGAGTGCATTTCGGTTGTTGCAAATTCAGATTTTGAGTAATTTCGATTGAGTAAATTATTATTTGTATACACATGATTACTTTGTAATCGTGTGTGTGATTACTGTATCTCTAATACAGGGAGAGAGTATTACGTTGTTGTCCCGTTTCTTTAACGTTTACTCCTATATGTGCATACACACGCACACACCATCGTAAACCAGAAGTGCGCGTATAAGTAATCGCCAATCTTTAGCTTTTATCAATTTTGGTATGGAAATGGTTACTGATTTTGATGAATTATAATCACTGTTGAGTAGATAGTAAATGTACCGATATATCAACCTTGACATATAATGAATCATGGTTCTCGAACTGAGTTTTGCTTGGAGTTCTTCATGGACGGTAATTAAAAGAGATGATAGACATTGTGATGGTTTCATGTTTCTGATTCTCATCATTAAACTCTCAGTGGGTTGACGAAGCAATGAGCGAGTGGTCGCTTGGGGAAATCGGTACCTGTCGCTCCTGGTCCAGACGCAGGGGCTTCTTAGTTTTCCCTGGGTTACCTGGTCCTGATACAAGAGCTTGTAGTTCACCTGGAGCGTAGCGCTAGACGCTTCGTTCAACCGTTCCCTTAACTGTATGGGAAGCTTGGGAAGACATAATGCCAGAAATGGATATTTCATGACTATCGTTAGCTGGGAAGGAATACAGTTTATGCACTAAAATGTAGTATATATATATATATATATATATATATATATATATATATATATAGAGAGAGAGAGAGAGAGAGAGAGAGAGAGAGAGAGAGAGAGAGAGAGAGAGAGAGAGGTGCTGATATACGATTGTATTATACAGTTAGATAAAGTAGGAACGGAAATATAAGTGAAAGTAATAAAGATGATAACTGGCAACACGTAGGAAGTGTGGTGTAGTGGGCAAGTGTTGGGGTGTGGGAGACAGTGTGCGGTGGTCGGCCGAGCTGTGAGGACCTAGCATTACTGAAAGCGTCCACCAACATCTTATCTGACTTGACCTCTGTCCATCACCAGGTTAGGCATCCCTCTCCTGTATACATTTCTAAGCTCAGTGGCCTCATTCCGGGAGTGAACAAATTTCACATTGGATGTTCAAATTTTTCTTGTAAATGGGAATGATTAATGAATTGACATAGTGGATTGTAAGGATATTTTATGGGAAAGTAGTGGTATTATTTGTATCTTTAATTATGAGTGTTGTGGTTCGATGTTTTAACAAAGCTCAGCTTTAATGTTATATTTTTAAACTTCGGAAAAAGAATATAGTATTGGGAAGACATTTACCGATGCTATATTAAACTAAAAAAAAAAATGGCATGTCAGGAATTTGAATGGCTTACTGTAGCAGAGTTTCTTAGGGAAGCAGGTATGACCTGCTCCTGCTGTGGCCCAGCAGGTGTTTCTACCACCAAATGGCGAACATTAACCGTCCCAGGTAGGAAGACGCTTCCTTTACAATGAGAAATTCCAGCTCTTGTAAAACAAAGCAGTTGTCGAACCGTTACTCATACATGAAGTTCTGTTTTCCTTTTGATAGGGTTGCGTTATTATGGTGGTCCATCGTGTGTAAACAATAGGTATCCTGATCATAGTTTTCACGTCATGATTCATGTGGAATATTAGGACCATTGTACTGTGGCCTCCATAACTCCATCACCAGTCTCACGTTCTCACTCCATCACCATCCTCACTCTATCGCCACCCTCACTACATCACCACCCTCACTCCATCACCATCCTCACTCCTTCACCAGCTTCTCCACATCACCATCCATTGGTCGTAAATTACTCCGGCCGGGCTTTCCTGTTACTGTAAGAACGTTCATAGTGTGAAGATCTGACACGTACACAGGTCAACGGGCACATAAGGTGTGGGGATCCAGAGACAGTTGATATATCAGTGGGGCGACGCGTCGCGTCGTTGTCTGGGTTGGAGGAGGTCGTACAGTTATTTTCATGGTGACGGTCACAAGATAAGTTTCTACTGTCCAACCTTCCGTCGTGCTGGACTGACTGTCACCGCCTGCGGCCTGCCACTTGTACCTCTCTGGAGATAAGTTTTTTGACAGAGGGCAACGGGAGATTTGTGTGTAAAATATCGGTTGGCGGAGTGAGGTGGTGGTCCAGCTCCCTAACCCCAAGCACCAGTCAAGAAGGCCTTCATTTCCACTAACACTCAGGCGATGAAAATTATCTTGCAGGAAATACTTTACTGTGACAGATGTGTAACATTTGAAGACCCGGGAAAGAAGGAAAATTAGCTGCAGTTGTTGATGGAATGATGTGTGTATATGGTTAGTGTGTTCTTGTCTTGTTGACAGGTTTGGAGAGTTTGTGATGTGTATGTACATTACTGGAGGGCAGGTACATTGCGTCAGGTGTGGGTCCTAAGCTCAGACCATGGATGCTATTGCTTTAGAAAGTTTATTGGACTACAACATTAATGTATTACAAAAGTTTCAGTGCCCACATGATGGGGTGATGTTTTGGTTTTAGGTTTGTTGTGAAGCCATGGATTTGGTTTTTGCGGCTTTTGATGTGTTTGTGAAGCTCTGGGTCAAGTTGTTTCTGTGGTGAGATGCTCATAGTCATACTGTTGTGGTTGTCTGTCTTGTAAAGCGTAGGTTCCGATTATTGATGCATATCTGTTATTTTGATGTCATCTGTGTGCTGTTAATGATTAAAGTTAATTCCCTTTCAGATAAAGTTTTATTTGAGGATGATGTACTTTAAGAAGTACATATAGAGTGTGTAAGTATAAATTAGCTTCGTGTGTTCTTCAGGTAAGTAAAGAGGCGGCCGCTTCAGCCATATAAAATTACTCAAATTTTGAAGGATGGAAGGTGTCAGGGGAGGAGGCCTTGATCAGCCTATCATGCCTGTAACATGTGACTAACGTTAACGTGTGGAGTACTGCGTCATCTGATACCACGTCTCATCAGGTCATATTTTCTTTAACATAGTTAAGGGAGTTTCCATTGTCGGTACTGGCGTTAGGATTGTGGTATATGTTGTAGTGAGCTGATAACTATGCTTGTCTACCTCTGCCTGGTACGGTATCCGGTGGCTCTTTTTGGTGATGGCAGGAATGATGAGATACCAGGTTGGCAATGCTCTTGTTGCTCAATTGTATCGTGAACGTATCGGGAAAACAGGAGGTGCGGCTGATGGCATGTGATGCCCCACACTTAAACCAAGAAAATGAAATAAAGAAAAACAGCTTGGAAGAGATTAGCTTATACACAAGTACAGACACCTTATAGAGCTGAGATAGAAGTTAGGTCACCCAGCTTAAAAGACTTAGATACAACAGGTTATGTGTGGGAGAGCAGGCCAAGCATCTGCTACCTTTTGTGTGAACTTAATACCGTAATTAATTTACATACTAGAGTGAATGTTTGTGGTAAGGAGCCCCAAGCCCAACTGTTGTTGTGGTTGGGAACCTGGCCTCCATCCCGGTGTCATGTGTCACCCCGGCATTGGAGATAGAGGGTGAAGTGTGTCAAGTGTCACCCCCCGGCATTGGAGATTGAGGGTGAGATGTGTCACCCCGGCATTGGAGGTTGAGAGTGATGGGTGTCATGTATCACTCCGGCTCTGAATGGTGTAGGCGTGTCATGTGTCATTTGTATGACGCTGGCCACCGTCAGGGCTGGGAAGGTGTCGATTGTGTCAGCTCCCTGTCTGCCACTCAAGGCTGCCTTGTGGTTGTAACCAGATGGCATTAGCATGTGTTGTGTGGTGTTACTTGCCACCCGAAGGTGTGTGCTGTTTGTTGCAGTAATGATGGGTGGTGGTGTGGGAAGCGGATGATGGTGCGTGGTGGTGTGACAGGAGAGTGGTAGTACGTTGGGTGGAGGGAGAGTGGTGCTGTTGGATGCTTGTGTGCCAGGAGAGTGGTGGTACGTGGTGGATGGTGATGTGTCAGTAGGGTAGTGGTACATGGTGGGTGGTGGTGGTGTGGCAGGAGAGTGGTGGTGGGTGGTGGTGGTGTGGCAGGAGAGTGGTGGTACGTGGTGGATGGTGATGTGTCAGTAGGGTAGTGGTACATGGTGGGTGGTGGTGGTGGTGTGGCAGGAAGTGAGGGTCAGCCACACCCTAGGGGAACGGGTGAAGCAGCGGACCTGTGGTCGCCAGGCCACCCACTTAGAAAGGAAAACTAATCTCATGCTTCAGCTGTAGCCACCGTGCCCAGGCTTAACACTGTCCAGCCCCCACTCTGGCTAAGGGCCCACGCACACCCCTTGCTCACGGCTGTGGGTCGTCTCCAACGCCACCTCCTACACTCATTTATCTTACTGAGGCTCAAAAACACGCTTGCAGTAGTTTACTTCTATTGGTGTCGCCTCCCTTTGTGTATGAGGACTGTCTAACGCCATGAACAGGGCATAGGGTTCATCAGAGGACTCAGCACTAGCTGAGTGTGCCTGTTGCTTCACGCTGAGGAAAGTACTTCTCTCACTCCTCCTCATAGTTGTCACCGTCCAAGGCAAGACACGGCAGGTATAGCCTCCAGCACCTTCCAACGCCTCATATAAACTTGGTCCTTCTTAATTCCCTACAGTAGTGGCAGTTATAACAAAGCTGATATATATATATATATATATATATATATATATATATATATATATATATATATATATTTTCTTTCTTTTCTTTTATACTATTCGCCATTTCCCGCGTTAGCGAGGTAGCATTAAGAACAGAGGACTGGGCCTTTGAGGGAATACCCTCACCTGGCCCAATTCTCTGTTCCTTCTTTTGGGAAAAAAAAAAAAAAAACGAGAGGGGAGGATTTCCAGCCCCCCGCTCCCTCCCCTTTTAGTCGCCTTCTACGACACGCAGGGAATACGTGGGAAGTATTCTTAATCCCCTATCCCCAGGGATAATATATATATATATATATATATATATATATATATATATATATATATATATATATATATATATATATATATATATTATACCTTGTTGCTGTCTCCCGCGTCAGCGAGGTAGCGCAGGGAAACACGAAAGAATGGTCCATTCCACCCACATACAAATGTATATACATGTCCACACACGGACATATACATGCCTATACATTTCAACGTATGCATATATATACATACACGAGCATATACATATATACACATGTACATAATTCATACTTGCTGCCTTTATTCATTCCAGTCGCCACCCCGCCACACATGAAACGACAACCCCCTCCCCCCCGCACGCACACGAGGAAGCGTTAGGAAAAGACAACAAAAGCCACGTTCGTTCACACTTAGTCTCTTAATCGCTGTCTCCCGCGATAGCGAGATAGCGCAAGGAAACAGACCAAAGAATGGCCCAACCCACCCACACACACACAGATATATACATAAACGCCCACACACGCACATATACATACCTATACATTTCAACGTATACATACGTGCACATACAGACATATACATATATACACATGCACATATTCATACTTGCTGCCTTCATCCATTCTCCTCGCCACGCCGCCACACATGAAATAGCCCCCCACTCCACCCCACGGCGAAGTAGCGTTAGGAAAAGACCAAAAAGGGTACATTCGTTTACACTCAGTCTCTAGCTGTCATGTGTAATGCCCCGAAACCACAGCTTCCTTTCCTCTTCCAGGCCTCACAAAACTTTCCATGGTTTACCCCAGACGCTTCACATGCCTTGGTTCAGTCCATTGACACCACGTCCACCCCAGTATACCACTTTGTTCCAATTCGCTCTATTCCTTGCACGCCTTTCACCCTCCTGTAAGTTCAGGCCCCGATCGCTCAAAATCTTTTTCACTCCATCCTTCCACCTCCAATTTGGTCTCCCGTTTCTCCTCGTTCTCTCAACCTCTGACACATATATCCTTTTTGTCAATCTTTCCTCACTCATTCTCTTCATGTGACCAAACCATTTCAACACACCCTCTTCTGCTTTCTCAACCACACTCTTTTTATTACCAAACATCTCTCGTACCCTTTTATTACTTACTCGATCAAACCACCTCACACCACATACTGTCCTCAAACATCTCATTTCCAGCACATCCACCCTCCTCCGCACAACCCTATCTATAGCCCGTGCCTCGCAACCATTTAACATTGTTGGAACCACTATTCCTTCAAACATACCCATTTTTGCTCTCCGAGATAACGTTCTCGCCTTCCACACATTCTCCAACGCTCCCAGAACCTTCGCCCCCTCCCCCAGCTTGTGACTCACTTCCGCTTCCGTGGTTCCATCCGCTGCTAAATCCACTCCCAGATATCTAAAACACTTCTTCCTCCAGTTTTTCTCCATTCATACTTACCTCCCAATTGACTTGCCCCTCAACCCTAGTGAACCTAATAACTTGCACTTATTCACATTCACTCTCAGCTTTCTTCTTTCACACACTACCAAACTCAGTCACCAACTTCTGCAGTTTCTCACCCGAATCAGCCACCAGCGCTGTATCATCAGCGAGGAACAACTGACTCGCTTCCCAATCCCTCTCATCCACAACACACTGCATACTTGCCCCTCTCTCCAAAACTCTTCCATTCACCTTCCTAACCACCCCATCCATAAACAAATTAAACATCCGTGGAAACATCACGCACTCCTGCCGCAAACCGACAGTCACTGGGAACCAATCACTTTCCTCTCTTCCTACTCGTACACATGCCTTACATCTTTGGTAAAAACTTTTTACTGCTTCTAGCAACTTACCTCCCACACCATATACTCTTAATACCTTCCACAAAGCATCTCTATCAACCCTATCATATGCCTTCTCCAGATCCATAAATGCTACATACAAATCCATCCGTTTTTCTAAGTGTTTCTCACTTACATTTTTCAAAGCAAACACCTGATCCACACATCCTCTACCACTTCTGAAACCACACTGCTCTTCCCCAATCTGATGCTCCGTACGTGCCTTTACCCTCTCAATCAATACCCTCCCATATAATTTCCCAGGAATATTCAACAAACTTATATCTCTTATACCTCTGTAATTTGAACACTTACCTTTATCCCCTTTGCCTTTGTACAATGGCACTATGCTTGCATTCCGCCAATTCTCAGGAACTTCACCACGAACCATCCAAAACGCCCTATATCTGCCACTCTATCCTCAAATACCATCAACAAACCTTTAGGATACTCATTCCATGTCCTCACTTCACCACTACTTGTTATTACCGCCCCTTTATCCCCCTTTACCGATGTTCCCATTTGTTCTCTTACGCACTTTATTTACCTCCTTTCAAAACATCTTTTTATTCTCCCCAAAACTTTATGATACTGTCTCACTCCAACTCTCATTTGCCCTGTTTTTCACCTCTTGCACCTTTCTCTTGACCTCCTGCCGCTTTCTTTTATACATCTCCCAGTCATTTGTACTACTTCCCTGGAAAGATCGTCCAAATGCCTCTTTCTTCTCTTTCATTAACAATCTTAATTCTTCATCCCACAACTCACTACCCTTTCTAATCTGTCCACCTCCCATCTTTCTCATGCCACAAGCATCTTGCTCGCAAGCCATCACCGCTTCCCTTAATACATCCCACTCCTCCCCTTACGTCATTTGCTCACCTTTTGCCATTCTGCAATCTCTCTCTCTCTCTCTCTCTCTCTCTCTCTCTCTCTATATATATATATATATATATATATATATATATATATATATATATATATATATATATATATATATATATATATATATATACATATATATATATATATATATATATATATATATATATATATATATATATATATATATATATATATATATATATATATATATATTCTGAAAACCCATACAAATCTTCACCTTAGCCTCCACAAGATAATGATCAGACATCCCTCCAGTTGCACCTCTCAGCACATTAACATCCAAAAGTCTCTCTTTCGCACGCCTGTCAATTAACACGTAATCCAATAACGCTCTCTGGCCATCTCTCCTACTTACATAAGTATACTTATGTATATCTCGCTTTTTAAACCAGGTATTCCCAATCATCAGTCCTTTTTCAGCACATAAATCTACAAGCTCTTCACCATTTCCATTTACAACACTGAACACCCCATGTATACCAATTATTCCCTCAACTGCCACATTACTCACCTTTGCATTCAAATCACCCATCACTATAACCCGGTCTCGTGCATCAAAACCACTAACACACTCATTCAGCTGCTCCCAAAACACTTGCCTCTCTTGATCTTTCTTCTCATGCCCAGGTGCATATGCACCAATAATCACCCACCTCTCTCCATCAACTTTCAGTTTTACCCATATTAATCGAGAATTTACTTTCTTACACTCTATCACATACTCCCACAACTCCTGTTTCAGGAGTATTGCTACTCCTTCCCTTGCTCTTGTCCTCTCACTAACCCCTGACTTTACTCCCCAGACATTCCCAAACCACTCTTCCCCTTTACCCTTGAGCTTCGTTTCACTCAGAGCCAAAACATCCAGGTTCCTTTCCTCAAACATACTACCTATCTCTCCTTTTTTCACATCTTGGTTACATCCACACACATTTAGGCACCCCACTCTGAGCCTTCGAGGAGGATGAGCACTCCCCGCGTGACTCCTTCTTCTGTTTCCCATTTTAGAAAGTTAATACAAGGAGGGGAGGATTTCTGGCCCCCCGCTCCCGTCCCCTATAGTCGCTTTCTACGACACGCGAGGAATACGTGGGAAGTATTCTTTCACCCCTATCCCCAGGGATAATATACATATATATATACATATACACACACATACACACACGCACACACACACACACACATACACATATATATACATATGAAAAATGTAAGAAACAATTTAGAAAACTGAAACTTCTAGCTTGAAATGAATGAAAAAAATGAATGTCACATAATGGTTCAACCTCTGGCTATGGAAAAAAGGAAATGTATAATTTATTTACACAAACGTCAATAGCAGTTCTCATCAATTTAACCACTGTATCAATAAGCTTCAATGTCTAAGCTACATTTTTTTCCAATTTCACTATTTTCCTTCACATTTTCAATTGTGTCTGAAGGTTCTACTTCAAGAGTGATTGTTTTTCCAGTAAGGGTCTTCACATCTTGGTTACATCCACACACATTTAGGCACCCCACTCTGAGCCTTCGAGGAGGATGCTTTACTTGTGGTGCTGACTTCCCTGACGACAGGATGATGAGGAAAGTAGAATGTGGGGTATGGGCTGCTCATCTCACCCTCAGGTATCTCTTCAATGATGCCTTCCATCCAGCTCCCACTGGTTGACGGTGTCTCGAGATGGTGCACGTGGAGAGGTCACAACAGCTGGCGGTGGGGCACGACACCAAGCGATAGGTGGTAGAGGAGGAAGCTGCTGCTGCTGCTGCTGCTGCTTCACATATGACCACGGTGCAGCTGATCGAAGGACCCCAAAAGGCGCAGACACTTGGATTAGACTCTTTGCTGTGGCTATGGCTGGAAAAATGATGTGGAGGAACTTGGATCAGACTCTTCGATGTGGCTATGGCAGTCCAACTGAATGACCAAAATGATCAGACATTGCAGGCACTGTGACATAAATAATACGATCTTTCTGCACCGGAGCCTTGGACTTCAGTGCATCTTTGAGCTGACGTGCAACAGCTATGCGATTGTTTTTTGAGTGTTCGAAAAGCTCAATCTTTATTTCTTTTTTTTTCCTTCTTCCTCGTCCCCTATATGACTGGCATTGAAGAATCTTGAGTCCTGCTACAAAAAATGGCACACCGCAATATGGAACACCTACAGTCTCAAAGCGCACTTCATTTTCATCATTTGCACATGCTGGGACATCCACACAGCCGAAATTCTTAGTAGACCTCAGCAGGGCGTAAGTGGTCTTGGTCTTTCTCTCATGCTCCCGAATAATCTGGTCTGCTTCTTCCAACGACCTTACCTGGTACGTGGACATAGTCCAAACATTAATTTACACAAGTGAGTGTAAAGAGTGAATGTTGGGGTGAAGAGGGTGGTGAGAGTAAGTGAGCTTGAGAAGGAGACCTGTGTGAGGAAGTACCAGGAGAGACTGAGTACAGAATGGAAAAAGGTGAGAACAATGGAAGCAAGGGGAGTGGGGGAGGAATGGGATGTATTTAGGGAATCACTGATGGATTGCGCAAAAGATGCTTGTGGCATGAGAAGAGTGGGAGGTGGGTTGATTAGAAAGGGTAGTGAGTGGTGGGATGAAGAAGTAAGAGTATTAGTGAAAGAGAAGAGAGAGGTATTTGAAACGATTTTTGCAGAGAAAAAATGCAATTGAGTGGGAGATGTATAAAAGAAAGAGACAGGAGGTCAAGAGAAAGGTGCAAGAGGTGAAAAAAAGGGCAAATGAGAGTTGGGGTGAGAGAGTATCATTAAATTTTAGGGAGAATAAAAAGATGTTCTGGAAGGAGGTAAATAAAGTGCGTAAGACAAGGGAGCAAATGGGAACTTCAGTGAAGGGCGCAAATGGGGAGGTGATAACAAGTAGTGGTGATGTGAGAAGGAGATGGAGTGAGTATTTTGAAGGTTTGTTGAATGTGTTTGATGATAGAGTGGCAGATATAGGGTGTTTTGGTCGAGGTGGTGTGCAAAGTGAGAGGGTTAGGGAAAATGATTTGGTAAACAGAGAAGAGGTAGTGAAAGCTTTGCGGAAGATGAAAGCCGGCAAGGCAGCAGGTTTGGATGGTATTGCAGTGGAATTTATTAAAAAAGGGGGTGACTGTATTGTTGACTGGTTGGTAAGGTTATTTAATGTATGTATGACTCATGGTGAGGTGCCTGAGGATTGGCGGAATGCGTGCATAGTGCCATTGTACAAAGGCAAAGGGGATAAGAGTGAGTGCTCAAATTACAGAGGTATAAGTTTGTTGAGTATTCCTGGTAAATTATATGGGAGGGTATTGATTGAGAGGGTGAAGGCATGTACAGAGCATCAGATTGGGGAAGAGCAGTGTGGTTTCAGAAGTGGTAGAGGATGTGTGGATCAGGTGTTTGCTTTGAAGAATGTATGTGAGAAATACTTAGAAAAGCAAATGGATTTGTATGTAGCATTTATGGATCTGGAGAAGGCATATGATAGAGTTGATAGAGATGCTCTGTGGAAGGTATTAAGAATATATGGTGTGGGAGGAAAGTTGTTAGAAGCAGTGAAAAGTTTTTATCGAGGATGTAAGGCATGTGTACGTGTAGGAAGAGAGGAAAGTGATTGGTTCTCAGTGAATGTAGGTTTGCGGCAGGGGTGTGTGATGTCTCCATGGTTGTTTAATTTGTTTATGGATGGGGTTGTTAGGGAGGTAAATGCAAGAGTTTTGGAAAGAGGGGCAAGTATGAAGTCTGTTGGGGATGAGAGAGCTTGGGAAGTGAGTCAGTTGTTGTTCGCTGATGATACAGCGCTGGTGGCTGATTCATGCGAGAAACTGCAGAAGCTGGTGACTGAGTTTGGTAAAGTGTGTGGAAGAAGAAAGTTAAGAGTAAATGTGAATAAGAGCAAGGTTATTAGGTACAGTAGGGTTGAGGGTCAAGTCAATTGGGAGGTGAGTTTGAATGGAGAAAAACTGGAGGAAGTGAAGTGTTTTAGATATCTGGGAGTGGATCTGGCAGCGGATGGAACCATGGAAGCGGAAGTGGATCATAGGGTGGGGGAGGGGGCGAAAATTCTGGGGGCCTTGAAGAATGTGTGGAAGTCGAGAGCATTATCTCGGAAAGCAAAAATGGGTATGTTTGAAGGAATAGTGGTTCCAACAATGTTGTATGGTTGCGAGGCGTGGGCTATGGATAGAGTTGTGCGCAGGAGGATGGATGTGCTGGAAATGAGATGTTTGAGGACAATGTGTGGTGTGAGGTGGTTTGATCGAGTGAGTAACGTAAGGGTAAGAGAGATGTGTGGAAATAAAAAGAGCGTGGTTGAGAGAGCAGAAGAGGGTGTTTTGAAGTGGTTTGGGCACATGGAGAGGATGAGTGAGGAAAGATTGACCAAGAGGATATATGTGTCGGGGAGCAAGGAGAAGAGGGAGACCAAATTGGAGGTGGAAAGATGGAGTGAAAAAGATTTTGTGTGATCGGGGCCTGAACATGCAGGAGGGTGAAAGGAGGGCAAGGAATAGAGTGAATTGGAGCGATGTGGTATACCGGGGTTGACGTGCTGTCAGTGGATTGAATCAAGGCATGTGAAGCGTCTGGGGTAAACCATGGAAAGCTGTGCAGGTATGTATATTTGCGTGTGTGGACGTATGTATATACATGTGTATGGGGGGGGGTTGGGCCATTTCTTTCGTCTGTTTCCTTGCGCTACCTCGCAAACGCGGGAGACAGCGACAAAGTATAAAAAAAAATATATATATATATATATATATATATATATATATATATATATATATATATATATATATATATATATATATATATATATATCTTTCATACTATTCGCCATTTCCCGCGTCAGCTAGGTAGCGCCTAGAACAAAGGACTGGGCCCTTGAGGGAATATCCTCACCTGATCCCCTTCTCTGTTCCTTCCTTTGGAAAATTAAAAAAAAAAAAAAAAAACGAGAGGTGAGGATTTCCAGCTCCCCGTTCCCTCCCCTTTTAGTCGCCTTCTACGACACGCAGGGAATACGTGGGAAGTACTCTTTCTCCCCTATCCCCAGGGATATATATGGGTGCAGGTCTAGAGCGTACAGTGGCTACAGTACATGGACATGGGAGAGTGGCAGGTGGGCCCAGGGACCTCCAAGGTCCTATTCCGGAACGTGGGAGAAAGCAGCCACCTCAGTGTTGGTGGTGTTGGCTGTAATACAAAGGAAGGCTGGGGTACCTTTAAAGACGTGATGTTTACGTACATACTGGGTATCAGAATAGTCAAATGTACAACTAAAAATTGATAGACTAAACTGACATCAATAACAATACAAAAGAGATTCATAGTACGTAGTGGCCAAAGGAAGAAGCACACAACCTGCTGCCACTCAGGAGCACGAGACAAAGGAGTATCTGCAACACAAACAGGGAGGATTGGTAGGGCTGACTGCGTTAGGCTGAACAATGTTCAGAAGCGAGACGGATATGGTCTCCCCAACAATGCTGTTTTACAGGAACGGGTCAACCCGCCGTCCACCTGTGGCCCATGAGCAACAAAACTGTATCCTGCACCTCCAGAGGATCCCCAAGTGTAACCTGTCGTTTCCAAAAAGATCGGAGGTGAATAGCACTCAGCCGTATTGGTAAAGTTGAGGGTCTTGAGTCATGAAGTCTAAAGAAAAGATAATTCTCAGTCTTTCGGAAGCCTGTATATATATATATATATATATATATATATATATATATATATATATATATATATATATATATATATATATATATATATAATATCACTTGATTGAGTTCCAAACAGTATTTTAGAGACAGAACTAGTGCACATATTGATGGGTGTGTGAGGTACTGAACTGGTGCATATATTGATGGGTTTGTGAGGTAGGAACAGCGGACTCATGAAAATAACATAGCTGAGGATTTTTACTGTGTTTCTCGATGCGTGTGCATCAGAGTGTGTGTATTAGTTCCATGACCGTCACTGTGACAGACAACACAGCGTCCCTAAGTCAGGTATTGCTACATAACTGAAAATTGTGAAGGGAATTCTTTGTCCATATTGCTCTTACGTGACTGCTCGTCCACACGCACCAGTGTTTTGTCGTGCCGTTTTTTGTACAAACTGCTGTTTCTTTGTTCAGATGTGCATTCGCTGGTTGATTCGTGCTGATGTGTAGAAAGACTATCAGTTGTTTTCTCAGGCGTGCATTTATTTTTGTTTCAGGCGTGCAGTTGTTAGTAAAGAAGTGCTTTTTTATTGCAGATATGCTGTTGTTTGTATAGATGTGCAGATGTTTTCTTTAGACTTACGTTTTACTTGTCCATACGTACGTTTGTTTGTCCATACATGCCTTTGCTTGTTCACTCGTGCACAATTTTGTATGCATGTACGCTTGATGATGATGGTGATGATAATGATAATGACAGTGATAATGATAATAATAAAGTAACGGTGTATTGAATTGATTGCAGTAAAAAACTGCAAATGTACAGAAAATGTATTTATTATAGACTGTACAGTTATAAGAAGGGTAAGATATTAAACTTAGTTTTTACATAAATACTGAGGTGTCTGTACTGAATAATACATAGGTGATGTTCACAGTGGTGAGGATGGGGCTGTACTTGTAGTGATGTGTACCATCCTGGATGGACTCGATGTGGTTGTAGTGCTGAACTGCACCTCGGGCACAACATATCAATGGTAGGAGGTGACGAAGGCATCTTCAAGTGTCGGGTGAGGTCCAGGTGATTACTGGAGAGAGTCGGGGGACCAGTGTGTTGCACTTTTTGATAGCTGGTGAAAGAGGGAACTGTGCATAGGGAAGAAGACCAGGTGAGGAAGGCTCAGGTGAACTTAGAAAGAATATGAAACTACTGGAGATGTACTTGAGTTTTAGGCGCAGGGGTTAAGGTTGTGACTTTGCGAAGAATGTAGAGACGAGAGCCGGACGATTTGAGGATGGTGCTGCTGTGCTCGTTCTAGCTTACCGTGGAGAGTGACGCTGAGAAGCTGGGTGGTATGAACATCCTGCAGGGGGCTGAGGCCTTGTGAGACACTAGGTGGTGGGACACTAGATGGTGGTACACTAGGTGATGGGACACTAGATGATGGGACACTAGAGGTGGGATACTAGGTGGTGGTACATTAGGTGGTGGGACAGAGTTAGTTGTATGCAAGGCTGACGTGTCTCACTATAGTCTTAGTTTGGTTGATGGCGACATAGCTGGTGGTGGTTCATTCCATCTTTGGAGGCTGTTAAGTGTGTTCTGGAGGGCGCAGTGATCAGGAGAGCCGCTCATCGTAATTCCGTGGAACAGAGGTCTGTAAGTGTGTCCTGCGAGTAATATGTATATGCGTATGTATTTGTATGTGTGTGAGTGTTATTGTTGTAAAGTTTAAGTTAATCTGAAATTTATGTCGGATTCATTAGTAAGTTTTCATCATGATGTACGTGTTTCATAGCAAGCTATATTTTGATTAAGGTTATACTTATGTTTCTGCTCTGTGTGTGTGTGTGTGTGTGTGTGTGTGTGTGTGTGTGTGTGTGTGTGTGTCGGAAGTGTGAGGTTATCTGTGGTGATGTGTTAGTTGCAGGCAAGAGGAAATCCATAGTGAACTGTTGACCATGTAACTGTAGTGTGAGGTGTGTATATAAGGTGTGCCTCAACCTGGACGTGACGTGTGTCTGTCTGGCTGCTGCAGTCTGGACCTGAGGCGCGGCGCTCCCAGTTCCTGACGGTGCTGCAGCACGGCCTGTATGGCAACATCAGCTGATGTGGCGCCACGGTGGCTGACACTGCTGCAGTAGATATGGCAACATCAGTTGATGTGGAAGTTGAAGATGAGAGTCGTGGTGATGGAGATGGTGGTGGTGCGGGTGGAGATGGCAGTTGGTTTGGGTGTTGGAAATAATGAAGTGATTTGTAGGATGTTGGAGATTACCGGCCAGCCATGAGGAGGTCGGCCATGCATGACGCGGGTCTCTCCACGCCTCGTCATGCACTTACCACCACCACCCACTCTCTCTCAGGCTCACAACGCGCCAGCCCTTTCTCTGTTCCAGCCCTCCCCAACCCCACCCAACCCTACCCCGCCCCGCCCCGCCCCGCCCCGCCCCGCCCCATCCTCCCCCTCAGTCTTTGTCCCACCCTCCTCCCTGTACCTTTTCCTCGCCCTCAGCCTCCACCCCTCCCCCCTTCCTCCTGACCCTTTGTACTAGCCCCCACGCTTTACCTCCCCCCTTCCCCTCAGCCTCCACTCTCTACTTTCCCCCTTCCCCTCAGTCTCCACGCTTTACCCCTCCCCTTTCCCCCATAGCCTCCACACACTCCCCCTCCTTCCCAGTCTTTGTCCCAACAAACCCCCTCTCCCCCTCCCGTCGTCCTTAGTCCCAGCCTCCACACACTTCCCTTCCCTTAGTGCCAACCTCCACACTCTCCCCACTCAGTGCCAGCCTCCACACTCTCCCCACTCGGTGCCAGCCTCCACACACTCCCCACTCAGTGCCAGTCTCCACGCTCTCCCCACTCAGTGCCAGCCTCCACACTCTCCCCACTCAGTGCCAGCCTCCACACACTCCCCACTCAGTGCCAGCCTCCACACTCTCCCCACTTTGTGCCAGCCTCCACACACTCCCCACTCAGTGCCAGCCTCCACACACTCCCCACTCAGTGCCAGCCTCCACACTCTCCCCACTCAGTGCCAGCCTCTACACTCTCTCCACTCAGTGCCAGCCTCCACACTCTCCCCACTCAGTGCCAGCCTCCACACTCTCTCCACTCAGTGCCAGTCTCCACGCTCTCCCCACTCAGTGCCAGCCTCCACGCTCTCCCCACTCAGTGCCAGCCTCCACACTCTCTCCACTCAGTGCCAGCCTCCACACTCTCTCCACTCAGTGCCAGTCTCCACGCTCTCCACTCAGTGCCAGCCTCCACACTCTCCCCACTCAGTGCCAGCCTCCACACTCTCTCCACTCAGTGCCAGCCTCCACACTCTCTCCACTCAGTGCCAGTCTCCACGCTCTCCCCACTCAGTGCCAGCCTCCACACTCTCCCCTCAGTGCCAGCCTCCACACTCTCTCCACTCAGTGCCAGCCTCCACACTCTCCACTCGGTGCCAGCCTCCACACTCTCCCCACTCAGTGCCAGCCTCCACACACTCCCCACTCAGTGCCAGCCTCCACACTCTCCACTCGGTGCCAGCCTCCACACACTCCCCACTCAGTGCCAGTCTCCACACTCTCCCCACTCAGTGCCAGCCTCCACACACTCCCCACTCAGTGCCAGCCTCCACACTCTCCCCACTCAGTGCCAGCCTCCACACTCTCCCCACTCAGTGCCAGCCTCCACACTCTCCCCACTCAGTGCCAGCCTCCACACTCTTCCCACTCAGTGCCAGCCTCCACACTCTCCCCACTCAGTGCCAGTCTCCACACTCTCCCCACTCAGTGCCAGCCTCCACACACTCCCCACTCAGTGCCAGCCTCCACACTCTCCCCACTCAGTGCCAGCCTCCACACTTTCCCCACTCAGTGCCAGCCTCCACACTCTCCCCACTCAGTGCCAGCCTCCACACTCTTCCCACTCAGTGCCAGCCTCCACACTATAGTGTTGTGGTGCGGGCGGTTAGGTTGTATTGGTGTGAACCTCTGCCTGATCTGTGGTGTGCACTCTGCCAGCCAGCATCTTGAATTGGTTCATTGGTGGAAATTGAGATAGTCATTGTTAATACTCTGTTATTCATGTGTAAATACTGAACATGTTCACTGTTGGAAGGTTGTTGTTGTAAATATTAGTTTTACGTAATTAGATAAATATGTTGAATGTCGGCATGCTTATGTCGTAAATGTTACTTCAGTATTTTGCCAGTTTAAATGATGAACATGTTCAGAGTTGGAAAGTTAATGCAGTAAAAAATCGGAGTGTAAGGCAGTGTCACTCAGGCGAGAATTTCATTCATTCTGTGACAGCGGCAGAGCCACACCTGACCCACATAACTGTACTATCCGGCCAGTGTGGTAGGTCTTGGTCGTCTTCCACGGACCACTGCAGGTCATACCCATCACGGTAGTGGTAGCCGGGTCCTGGGTCTCTGGTCCATGAAACACAGGTTGACGAGTTCTGAATGCGATTATGTCAGAGGACAGGGTTGGCTTGGGCCTGACCCAACCCCCGCCTAGCCATCATCTGGCCTGCTTGGAAGTTTCCGCCCGATCTGCCCTCACCGTGGGTTCCACGCCTTATGTTGACATCCTTACATGTCACTTACCTAGAGAGTACTACCCCTTAGAGCTTCTCACTTTTTATTCTGGTATTACTACTCCCTAGTGCCCTTCACTGGTTACACGCGGGACTACTCCCTTGAACCTCTCCCTCTTGCCCCGACATTACTCCCCTCTAATGCTTCTCTGGTTACCATAGTAGTACTTCCCCTTAGAGCCATCCACTGGCGTACTGCTCCCTAGAACCCCTCACATTTTGCCCTGGCAGTACTCTCCCCTGGAGCCCGTCACTAGTTACACTGATAGTACTATGACCTAGAGCTGTGTACTGTATGATGTGGAGGCTAGGACTGCAAACACTGACAATCTTTTTCTATGTCAGACTAAGCCGGCGCGGAACAGTAGCCGGGGTCCAGGTCTGTAGTGGTGGCCCACATAAGCACCCAGACATAGCAGTACGTGTGAGAGGCGTGTCAGGATCCTGTGGTACCTGGTGAGGATGTTGTACCGCCTCGATACTAGCTCTTTTCTGGCTATCTGGTGACTCTTAGTACAGTGGACACTAACGCCATCCTCAGTGACCACAGTCCTGTAAGAATTGTTATGACCGTCCGGTGCGATTCTCACGAGAAACAAGTGCTCTCAACTTGTAACGATATTTATTATCAGTATTATGAAGACATTATGTGATAAGTGAGAGGACGGCGGTGAGAGATGCCGGCGGCTGGTGAATTTGGCGAACGTATATTAGCAAGAGGTCCTAAGAGTCAGGAGGCCAGTCGCTACAGTACCTACATACCCAGTCCTTCTTCACAACCACGCGAAAGCTTGCGCACACAAATGTCAGAGGTGCCAGTAATTTATCTTTTGAAATCGCAAAGTGATTGGTTGAGTTCCGCAGGACTCTGTGTTAGGACTACTGTTATTTCATGACCTTGTAAATTGTTTTGCGAAAGGACTTGGTTCATACTTCTATATGTCTGTGGATGATGTCAATCCTGTGAAGGAGGTCAAGAGTGCAGCATGTTGCAACGAGACCTGCATAGGTTGCAAGACTGGTTATATAAATGGCTCATGAACTTCATCCCAAGAAATGTCATGTAATGACGATAGGAAAAGAAGAGACAGGACTTTGAATATCACGTAGGAGGAAGCAGGCTGCAAGGCTGAACTAAAGAGAGGAATGTAGAAATAGTATGATCTGAGGATGTGATCTCTTAGCATTAGAAGGGTAGTCAGGGAGGCAAACCATAGGTTGGTTAGTGTCAGAATTTTCTTTAACGAGATGCTGAGGAGGATGTTAAGGTTGTAAGTTACACATAAAGTAGATTATAAGTCACCCACTAATTCTCTCGAGGAGGAAAAACAACTGAAAAAGAAGGTCCAAAGAAACACAGTAATGATATCACATAGAAAAAGCATGATTTAGTTATAAGGGGGAAAATGAAACTTGAATCTGTTAAGAATAAATGTGATTCAAAGATAACTACCTGGTAGACTCGCCAGGAATCACAGCGATATTCATGACCGTAATGAAGAGCAAAGTTGACACAAGAGCCAGTCAGAACAACGTAGGAAGACGTGACCTAGAAATCTATGAAGAAATGAAATAAACGTAAGCAGGAGATACAAAAAGTATTGGAACATTCAAGATAGAAGAATTAGCTAAAGAAATGGCACCCCAATGAATATAAGAGTTCTACCAAATATGGACACACTGGCACTTCTGTGACACAAGTGTTAGAGATGTGTTAATAGTACTCTCTTCTATATTAACTGTGACGGATATGCTTAGATTTTGTACCCAGTATTAATTTATTTCTGCATGTTTGGGTAGTTGACCAATGTAAACAAAGAAGGCGGTTGCCTGGGAATTGATGGAAGTGAGTGAGAATGACATGGTCGAAGGCGTTCATGGTGACTTCCTGGACGAACATCGGAAAGAATATCAATTACGTGTGAATATAAGGGAATGGAAGCAACAGCTGTTGGTGAAGGTCAGGATGATTCCAGGGATCAGGTTAATGAGTCAGGGAGGTTCGTGAGTGATATTGGAGCTTAGATGAATTTGATGGAGGACAAAGTGGATGATAGTGTAGTGGGAGACAGGAAAATCAAGTGTTAACTTGTACAAGATAGGACTACAAACATTAGAGACTGTGAAGAAACTGCATGAAAAAATACAGAAGAATGGGCAGATTGAGGTGGTCAAGAAAGCAGAGGGATTGCAGATTTGGCGAAGTTGTTTGCTGCAGCGATTAAAGTAGGCTCGAACACAGAGTTGAAAAATGACCTAAGGGTACAAATCACAACGAACAGGGGAGGCATTTGGCAGTATGGTGGACAGGAAGAAGTTAGTGACTGTATGTGAGGTGGAAAAGAAAGAGATCATAGATAGGGTCAGGAGAATCCAACAAGAAAATATTAAGGTCTTACAGGCTGGGAAAGTATAACAAGAAGCAGACTAGGACCATTATAGTTATGGTGGAGTGGAACATAACGAGAATGTTCAGTTGGCTATAAGGGTCTTGAGAAAGATACTTCGGCATAATGTGGAGGGAACTGGAAAGGTGTTGAAGAAGTCGTTTCATAAAAATGGTAAAGTGCGTTGTGATGAAGATTATAAGAGTACATTGGAAGAACAGGGGACATGAAGCCTGATGGTTCATGATAGAATTATCTGTTTTCCATCTATGTTGTGGTTAGGGACAGGATGGTAAACTATATGACACAGCCTCACCCTTCTCTTCCTCCGGATAACCAGCCAACATAAAAAAATTGTATGAGGATGATATACCATGTAGTATGACATGAGGATATACCATGTAGTATGGAGACAACTTACTGACATGAGGATATACCATGTAGTATGGAGACAACTTACTGACATGAAAGTTTTATTGGCAAGTATAAAGGCAAAAATCTTCCTTCATAGTTTTGCAAAAGGCTGCACAGTGGCTGGAGGGTGAAGGATTAAGATTTGTTTGAATATTACTCCCTAAAGTGAGGTTATTTACTGATAACAGTTATGATAGGAAAAGAGGCAATTGTTTTTATGTAGGAAAGGAATTACTGGAGTGGAGTTTTGTAGATTGTACAGAAGTATTATTTTCACCTGTATGTTAAAGAAGGAATCAGAGAGATACAAGGGATCATTTATCGTTGTACACCAAGACCACAAGTTGTAGATCTAGACTGCTGGAATGTTCAGCTAGAATGATGCCTAAGTTGGCAGGTCTGCGCTGCCAGAACATATTATTATCATCATGATAACTTCCAAGGTCGACTTATTAATCTGGGTGAGTATAGGTAGCTAGGTTAGAGAGCACTAGGCGACATACGTACAAACTCATCAAACAAAGAATAAAGGGTGTGAGAACCGTCTTGGTCAAAGGTTATGATTATTATTATTTACTTATCATGGATACAATTGGTCAGTTCTCTCTCTCTCTCTCTCTCTCTCTCTCTCTCTCTCTCTCTCTCTCTCTCTCTCTCTCTCTCTCTCTCTCTCTCTCTCTCTCTCTCTCTCTCTCTCTCTCATTTAACCTATGCCCCTCCCCCTTCCCCTCCCTGAGAACAGGGCAAGCAGGCTGTCCTATCAACTAGTGCTACACACACCTACCTCAGCCAGGTACCCATTTACCAACTACACCCGCGGGGAGGGTGAACAACTGGGATTGGCTGTGGACCGACTCCTACGTCCAGGATTCGAATCGGGCGGGCCGGCCCAGTGATGGCTCATGGTCAGTAGCGTGTGCATGTGCGTACATAATGAAAATGAGCTTTATGATCATGAGTTTGTATCCTCTCTTGTCTACTGTACGGCCTCTCAAAATTCGTTATCAGCAGTCACTTCACGTTGTACCATTCGTGCCATACTCCCTGACAATGGAGGTATTCCCCCCTTATAACATACCAGACTCTCATCTTCCTGTATTACATATCATCTGTATCCTCCCGTTTAGGTAATTCTCCCTTAACAGAAAGCCTCCCCCCTCCGTTCCTTTATGCCTGCCTGGATTCTGTCTTTCAGAGTTAGACGTCTTATACTAATCCAGAATCCCACGGTCCACCTCATTTATCTTTTTTTCTAATCCATTGATCACTTATAAATCTCTGGGAGATTCGTAATGCAGGACTTGTTACTTGTGGCTAACTTTTCCCAATTAAGTTTTCACACATTCATTTCATGAGCATCTTAAACAGGAATATATACACCGTGCTTCTCAGTGGTAGTGAAATTTAGAATAGTGCATTGTCTCTGTTGCTTTCCTTATAAATAGACATGACGTTTGTTGTGCTTGGCACCATTCCCCTTGAAGCAAGTACCACAACAACACCTCAAGTGGTGTGTCTATTATTTGTTGCCACTCTCACAAGACTTATAGTAACATACCATCAGCAGCTTCTCTATACTGATCATCTTCATTACTTTACTGTATCCTGTCTAAAGATATTATACATAGACTTCAGTTCCTCACATATTTCCTTCTCTTTTATAACTTTCTTTCCTTCAGTGTTCACTCCGCCTCTTCTTTTACGATAATTTATTCCTCATGAATTTGTGGAGCAGCTTTGGGTTTAGTTTTCCTTATCAAGTTTTTTTTTTCGAAATTCCCCTGTTCTTCCTTTCTTACTCTACTATTAATATACCTTGCTTTTGCATGCCCCTCAAACGCTGCCTAACTATTGTGCATTCTGATTCTACATTATAAGATAAGCCTATATTCTTTGGCTTCCTTTGTGTAAGTGTGTGTTTGTGTTTTTTTTTAATGATAACTGTAAATAATGTTTTATTGAACTACAGTACAGCAGTTAAAAGCTGTAAACGTATTAAGAGATACAGACTCCTTTAAGGTACTTAAAAAACGGCATTTAACAAATATACTTTACATAATTACTAAAGCCAGGAAGGAACAAGTGGGTGAATGTATATGATAACTTCAAATAGTTATTGATGTTCGCATTGGTTAGGATGGGGCTGCTTTTGTAGTGGTGTGTACGATCTCGGATATACTCGATACAGTCGTGGTGTCGAACTGCAACTCAGGGGCGTGTCAGGTAGCAGGAGGTGACGATAGTAAGGATGGTGCAGTAAGTCCTTCCCGAGCAGTGTGATGTGATACAGGTGATGGTTGAAGAGAGTCGGGAGGGCAAAGATGTTAAGCGCCCTTTATAAGTGGTGTAAGAGGGCCGAGGATGGCCTCTTGTGCCCCTTTTTACACCTTTCCTGATAGTCCCTGTTGAGTGGTGGATAGAGAGGAAGACCAGGCGGGTGAAAGATGTTTTGCTTTTATTGAGTTCAGGCATAGGGAGTTCAGGTTTCTTGAGGCGACGATGAATGTAGGGACGAAAGCTGGAGGATTTGATGATAGTATTAACAACACGTGTACTGACTGACCTATGTGTGCAGTATGGCGAGGGAGGTGTACACTGGTGGAGCCTCATGTCTTGAACTTTCTTAACTTTACAACAAGACTTTGCCATTAGAGAGGACTTTAGAGTACCGCTGGTCGCAGGAAATTTCAGTAAAGAATTTAGTCGTCTCATGTGCGAGATTGAAAAAAATATGTTTATCACTTGAATGTCAGTAGCCCATTTGCATGTAATGCAGAAAGAATAAACATCCTGAGCCAGGGAGGAGAACTTAAAAGCCACTGAGGGGTGGCACATTATGGCGCCATCACTGATCCTCCCGATAAGCAGACAGTAGTACCTTCCTGGTCACTGGTTATGTGCCACCTACTGTGTGTGTGTGTGTGTGTGTGTGTGTGGTTACTTTGTGTGTGACACAGGAAGAGATGTTTACACTCGCGTTGCCCCATCTCTAAACCTCCTATGTATGTACCATGACTGAACTCTCATGTGTACACACACACACACACACACACACACACACACACACACACACACACACAAAAGGGTAAAGCTGTCTCCCCGCACAGTACCAGTAGTTAAGTAAACTCATCCTAGCTTGAGCCAGGTATCCATTTATCGACCAGCCTGTGGGAAGGATGAACGCTTTGGTCTCCTTTGGTGGCGCTTGCCTGGATTCAACATGAGTGGGGCCGTGTGCGATTCATGGTCAGCGACGCTAGCCATTACATCAAGGAAGCCCACGAATGTGTGTGTGTAGTTTGCGGGAGAAAGATTAGTGGTCCTTGTTGACTGAGTTACTTATCTTACCCTCCACCTCCATAACTTGGTCAGGGTTTACTGGCAGACCTGCGGGAGCATGGCTGCAGCCAGGTACTAATCATTCTTGTGCAATAACCCTGACTTGTGCTGTTTTGTTTGTTTCTTTAATTAGCTGCTCATTCAAATTATTGTATTGTACTTTATGTTTACCAATTGAAGCATGAAATTACCTACTGTATCAACGTGAAGGAAGGGGAAGGTACATCATGCACTATGTTGTACTGTCGTTCCTTGAGTGCCGGTAGAGCTCATTTCTGGCACGTCTTGATGCCTCCTACAGATGAGGTACGCACGTGTGACAATTATATACACAGCCAGGTAATGACAGTTACAGCACGTCGGTAGGTAAGTAGACACAAGATGGGTGTCTAGGTCATTCCAAGAATTTCTCAGCCAGTTTCACCGCGGGCTGGTGTGTGTGTGTGTGTGTGTGTGTGTGTGTGTGTGTGTGTGTGTGTGTGTGTGTGTGCACCGGGCATGGGAGTCGGCCCGCCCAGCGGTGGGGAGGGCAGAGGGCAGACGTAAGGTCATCCATCCTGCCGGATACAACAGGATACTGACTCTGCAGGAGGGAGGCAGTGAGGCTGGTGTGTAGCGGAGTGCGGAGGGTCTTTTTAATGTCTGGAGGTTGAGGAGATCACCTTGAAGGGTTGTGGCCAGGGGCCGGACCTTGAGGACTTGTGGAGGTAGTAGAATTATATTGAGAGCTTATGGAGTGGCTAAAGTTATGTTAAGGACTTGTGAAGTTGGTAATTTTATGTTGAGGGCATGTGGAATAAGTAATGTTATGTTGAAGACTTGTAGAATGGGCGATGTTATGTTGAGGACCTGCGGAGTGAGCAGAAATGTGTTGAGGACCTGTGGAATGGATTGATTATTTTTAAAGATCTATGAAGGTAAGAGCATTCTTAGATCAATACGGGAGATCATCCAGTGGAATAATGCGGAGGAGGATGTTATCTTAGAGCTATGGTGGCTGGTGAACCCTGTAGAACTATGAAAAGTGATAGTTCGTGTTTACATAGGTTATTAAGAATAAGTAATTAGGAGAGGGTTAACCGGGAAATGGCTCACCTTAGTTTATAACCTAATCTAACCTAACCTAACCTAAGGATAATTTTATCGGAAGATAATGTTTCAAAATCATCTTCAAGGACTGTGTCAAGCTTAGGCTTTAGGAGTGGAGGAACCTGCTCATGCTGAGGAAGATACCAGGGTAGGAACACTCATACTTAGGACCAGGGGAGGGGCACTGGTATGAGGACTAGGTTATGAACACTAGTACTGAGGACCTATCGTCTCCAACCCTCCACTACATCATGATGGCATTTCCTTCCGGGTAAAAATGAGAGTTAGAAAAAGAAAAAAAGATTCGTCGTAGTGAACGTGTGTTATGTAACGCTTGACACTCCACAGGAAAAAAAATTCACTCACAAAAAGAAACAGTGGTCAGTAGAGAGTACTGAAAGTACCTGATGATTGAGACATTTTTTTTGGGGGGGACAAGCATTGTGTGTACATGGGAAAGAAATAGAACAGAAGAAAGGATGGTCTATGACGGGAGTATCTGCTAAAAGACTACGGTAATACATGGGAGTACAGGGGTAGAACATCTACAGAAGAATTGATAACACATGGGAGTACAGGGGTAGAACATCTACAGAAGAATTGATAACACATGGGAGTACAGGGGTAGAACATCTACAGAAGGATTGATCTTCTATGATGGGGGTATTTAATGGAGGACAGTACTAGTATCCTGTCTCTTCAGTGTGTGTAGGTGGAAGAGGGAAGTAAAGCAGAAGGTATGGGAAGACGGCAGCGGTGGAGGTATAGCATGATATGACGCGAGGGCGATGGGTGTGTAGTGTAGGAGGGGGAGCGGAGAAAGCCTCATGTGACGTGTTAGCCACATTTTGCACGCGGCCCTCTCAGAGAAAGCTGGCGAGCCCTTGGGACGGCCCGGGAGGGCTTGGGGGAACACAGTGGGGGTTAATTGTCGACTCCTTTATCACGGTCTGCTGCCTGTGACCGCACCGCTTGGGCAGGGCCAGGCAGGCAGGCCAGTTCTGTAAACCTTATTTCCGGAGAAATTTATTCGGGTGAGGGCGTACCGTGCGTAAAGGACCTGGGACTCTCGACCCTCACACGGCTGGCTGTTGTAGCCCCAGCTCTGGCTACTATGGCCGTGCTCTGGTTCATGTTGCCTCTGGCCTGGTTGTTATGGCCTCTAGCCAGGCTGGTGTGGTCTCAGACCAGACTGTTGTGGCCCCAGGCTTGGCTGTTGTGGTCGTGGGCCGCTTTTAACTACGCATGGCCATTCTGATGGTAAGGTGGACAGTTGGAGTGTATGTCAAACAAATACGCGTAACACGGGCCGCTTAGGTTGAATGTTTAACACTACCACTTCCTCACTCCCAGGACAGCGCCCACTGTCATTTGATGTCCTCCCACGCTCCGGGTAGGGCTGGCTGTACGGAAGAGGCGGGAATGGCGAAGGGAGTTCTCTATACCACCTGTTGTGTAGGGGTTAATGAGAATAGATTGGTCTGGGGCGGAAGTCCCTCGCAACTTTTCATGGTGAAATACAGAGAGGGATGAAGTATTTGCCTATTTTTATGGTATACTTATTACGTTTCTGTGAGTTACTGTCTCGTGTTGTTGGGGAAGTGTACATTGTGTTGCAGGAGGCGTATATATTCTTTGTTAAGTATACAAATATTCGTCTGCCACAGTGTGCTTGCCACGCGACATTGTCACCAGAACTTTGAAAAAGAAACAGAAATGATGGAGGAGGAAGAAATATTATTGGCTTCTTGGTATACACACACGCACAGATGACCTTTGTAAGCTTTGCAAATATTGCCAAAAGACATGAGAAATAACGACCGTGTTTTAGGTCCTGCTGTTGACCGGGTCTGTGGCTTGGATCGATGCTCCAGGACTTCTTATTGGCTTTGGAAAGTATGAGGGTTCCAAACAGGTTCCTTACGAGTTAGAGGGTTCCACACAAGCTCCAAGAGTCTTATTGGCTGTGAAGAATTAGAGGGTTCCAGACTGGCTCCAGGACCTCTTATTGGTCAGGACCTTTTATGGACTTTGGAGAGTTACAGGATTCCAGGCAGGCTCGAGACACGTCGCTGTATACCTGTAGATATTCCTCGACCTGGAGGATGTGATTATTTTTTTTATACTTGTTGCCTGGAAGCTTGAACACCACCACAGGTCCAACGTGTCTCATGCTGTTAACCGACGGATGCCTTCCTTGTCCAGACCCATCTCTCTCCAATTTCCCTCTTCATTGTTACTTTCCAGCAGGTACACATCTCCCTTCCTCTGGCCACATATATCACTTGTTTGCCTTTGCCTGTGTTTCTTCGTCGTCAGTTTTTTCTGGTGTAGCTAGTTTGTTTCTTCATTTAGTGTTTCACCTTGTCTTCCATTTCGGATATTGTCTGGAAGACAAGGTGAGACACTTAGAACTCTCTGGGAATCACACCTGAAGGCAACACGAGGCTGGGTCTTTCCCTACACTTTCTTGCTTCCCTCTCATTGGTTTACGCCCAGTGTGGCATCACTCATCCGCTCATTGTAACATCACTTGATGCTCCACGATTCATCAGTTGATGACCCATTGTGACATCAGTGACCTGGTAGCGGGGGTTCAGGGGGCACAGTTCTCAGGTGCCAGGGGTTCTGAAGAGACAGTTCTCAGATACTGGACGTTCAGGAAGTACAGGGGGGGGGGGATGAAGCAACAGTCGGCAAGTATCACGTCGGTGTGGTGCTGGCTCTAGCCTTGTAGCCTCTCCCTCGCTTAAGGTAATTTTCCGGCACACCAACTTAACCACAGCTTCTCCTTTTTCCTTTCACTCACCCTTGGTGTGGGTTTACTTGCTTCTGCTGCCGTCATTTGTACTGTCTCAACCCCGGCCTTCCACCATAACCCCGATGATGTTCTGCTGCAGTTTTTGAATAATAATCCATCGTGGCGTGTGGGAATGGCCGCCGCCGCCCAACCTGCTGGATCAGATGATGAAGCCATTCTTGTAGGCCAAGTTAAGTTTGTTATACTCAGCTGAGTACCGAAAGTTAAACAGGGTGTGTATTATAGTATGTGCCGGGTTGGTTAGGTTTGTATTAGTAACCCTGAACGAGTGTGTGGACTTGTGAGTGGAGAGGAAGTCCTAGAATGATAGCTTACCTAGCCAGGTTGATGACCCTCGCAGCGGTGAACCTTCATCCTGCCACCAACTGCACTCTTACACCCCAGACTCTTTACCCATGTCTTTCTCTTCCTCCGGTACTGCTATATCCTCTGGCCTTCACCAGTGGTGCGCTCTGTCTTCTTGCTACACCTTACCCTACCTTATAATGGTGTGGGACGTCTTGTGCCCCTGCAACCTGGTCTGGAACCAAACTATCGTGTCCTTCCTCTGTTTAGTCAGGCTGTTAGAGGCCTCAGACCGTAGACCTACGTATCCTCCACATCCTAGCCGGACGTACATATCTTAGGTACTCGTCAAGCCCCTCCCGTATCTTGAAGAGTCTGTAGAGTTTCTAATGAGTGCAGACAATGTATTAAAGACTGTAAACCCCAGGTGTTGAATACTGTTATACCCTGTACCTATAGTACCTTCATGTTTCAATTTTAACAGTCTTACTTGACTGGCGTGTCAGTGGGGAAGTCTTTTCTGACGCAGTTTGGGAAGCATGCGTTCGGGGAATTCCGAAGTGTGAATTATATACCTTTCCTGTCTTCGGTCTAATCACTACGGTCTCGCTGCTTTCATTCGTTCATTGTAGTACTTATATGTATGGGTGGTAATGCAGGCTCTGAGAGATATTTGCACATGTTGCAACAGCAGCTTCCCCGCCATGAAAGATGGAACTAGTATACCTCAGCATTCTGTTCTTAGAGTATTATTGTCATAAAAAGCATCATCATTTCTTTTACTTCGATTGTCCTGAAGGTTCATAGATTCCAGCTTGCCAGAGGCATAACAAGGACTGCTGCTTTGTTATATCCTAGGCCCGCGCACCAAACCCTTCGCTTTTGTGCCACCCAGCGGCTAAACCAAGGGCTCGCGTGCTAGACCCAAGGGTCTCGTCATAGGGTGGGATACCTAGAATGCGGCAGCTTGCCTTCCTTCCTGACCATCCTACACTGTACTCCTGTCTGGTGTCCCCTACAATTAATTCCGTGTTATATGATGTCATGTAGTGGGTGGCCGTGCGTTGTATGGAGTAAGGTCTGACTTCAGGCTGAGGTACGGGAAGTTGTGCCGCATGTGCCTTACCTTCTGCAGCCAGCCTGCTACTCTGGCCTTGGTCAGTCCTTCACACCATGTTATGTAACCACATTCTCGGCCGTCCCGACTTATGATGATATTCACTGCTTAGAGATTTGTCTCGTCTTAAGTTCGCCTTTGCTTGTACATATTTTGAAAGTTCCAGTAACGGACAGGATTCCACGTCAAAGCCAAGCTTAAATTGAAATATAGTAAGAATTGAAGATTTATATGAGACAGGGTAGTAACGAGAGAAGAGGAAAAAAAAAGCAGGTGATAGATGTTAGAAAAGCCATGAAACAGTTAGGGTTCCAAAAGTTTAGAGGTTAAGGGAAAGAAGCGGACATGACTACAGTCCTCGGTTGAGTTGTCAAGATGCATACAGTAATCATATGACGCAGTGGCTTGCTGAGTGGACTGTGATCTGCTTAATGAGGGAGGTTTTTAGGCTACTAGTTCCTGTGAGCAGAAGTGAAACTATGTACAGAAGAGGGAAAGAGAACCAGTAGTGCGGTGTTATGCAAGTGGATCATATTGTGCGGTCATGCTGAGAGTTGGTCATCAGAATGGTTTAGACTTTTTCTGTCTAGTGAGAATATGTAACCATAACCTCCCTAAATGTGAGAACTGCTCTGTACAAGTTCTTTGATATAGTCGTAGCAACTTTTCAGGAAAGAAAAACAAGGTATCTAAATAGAACTCCCACTTTCGTGGAGGCAGACTTAGCTGTTTATATAATTTGGGGCTTCCATAATGGGTTAGATGGTATAGTGATAACAAGTATACTCACTGTCTCAAAGGATTGTTATTACGGAGCCATGTGAGGGGATGGGAAAGTTGTGATGATTGAAAGAGATAGCCAAAAATTGGGTTAAGAGGCATGAAACTAAACTGTTCAAATTTGCGTTTATAGAGGATGTTGTGACGAGGCGGGACGTGGTCGATCAAGAGAGGCTGGAACGGATTTGACACAAGTTGGGCAATGAGGTGTTGAGTTGAGCGTATGAGTTCACATGGTTGTATGTTAAAGACAAAATGCTTGACAACAAGGAGGAGAAGCGCTGGAAATAAGACAGAATCCAGTGGAACACCGCCGTTTATAGTATCTCTGGAAATAGATCAGCCTGAATCACTGGTTTATATGTACAGTTTAGGTTGTTGTTGGTCTTTATGTGGTGTGTGCTGGGTTGTTGGTTCACATGCATTACAAGGAGGTGTAGCCTGATCTATAGGTGGTAAGTGTTATCATAGTGTAGGGTGTAGTGGCCAGCCTGGCCTGGTGGTGTATCGTCATGACGGTGGGTTCCCTCGCCATGACTCAGATGATAACAGCTTCCGTTATGACACGTGTCTCAGGTGACACCCAGCGACCATTGTATCTTGCTCCGTTATGTACCTTAGTGTAAACCGTCTGGCCTGGGTATACATAGTGCATACGTAGGGTACATCTTTAGCGGCAAGAGGTTTTATAGTGATGCAATATTTTTTTCCTGTACTGCAATTAAAGAACGAGGGATTTCGAGTGATGACGATGTTGAGAGTGGTTGGATAGTTTCTTCCCGATCTGTGGGGCGAGGTTGGTGAAAGTTGAGAGGAGTATTGTGTTGACCCTTTGGATTGGTGCGAGATGGACTAAGGATGATCATTTTGCCCTTTTCTGCACGTTTTGTTATAGACCCTTTTGTGTTGTGGATATGGAGGAAGACAGGTGAGAGGGGTATTGGTAAGGGGAGAATTGAATTTGTATTGATGTTCTTGAGTTCAGGTGCAAGAACTCCGTGTTGGGTCTGCTAAGATGATATGGACGATAGCTGGAAATGGTGATGTTACTAATGCTTTCCTTCTAGTTTGTTTATTGTCCAGCTTGACACCGTGAAGTCCCTGGTGCAGTTTTCGGGGGTCTTCACCACCACGGCCCAGGGTGCGCCCAGGCTGTTGGTTTTGGACGTTGGTCGACCAAGCCATTGGAAACCTCAGGCATACATAGCCGCCACAGCCTGGCTGGTCTGGTACACTTTGCTGGTACTAGTCCAGTGCGCTCTTAGACTTCTCCGCTGTGCATCTCATCCCGTGTCTGATGTTAGCTGGCAAGGCGATGAAGAGTCGTGGGTCCGAGATGTTTCAGGTGTTCTCTGTTTTTGTATATAACGCACTTTCAGATTTCAGAGGTGGTGTTTTACAGAGTTTTCCATTCCTGTCGTGCACGTAGGATGTTATATCCTAATATAAGTTAGGAACCATTCTTTTTAGAATTTTCCAGGTATAGATGATATACCTCTCCCGTCTGCGCTGCAGGGAGTGTACCCTCAGAAATTTCAAACGTTCCCATTAATTTAGGTTCTTTACCACATTAATATGAACACACTTTCTGATTATGCAGTTTCGCCAGCCTTGCAGGATGATGTTAGAACCAAACAATATTCAATTTGTGAATGAATTATCGCTTTGAATGATATCATCACGAGGGTTTCTTCTCTTAGCTTGAAGGTCCTCAAGATCTAGCCTGCCATCCTTTTGCATGAGGTAACGGTTAGGTCTGTAGACGTTATTACTTCGAGGTCTTTCACATTATTCAACTGGTTTATGATGACGCCTGTGTCTGACTGACATTCTTTGTTTTATTGATTTCCTCATTTTTCCCTTAGCGGGGGAGCTCAAACTTATCTCCATTGAAAAGCATGTTGCTCTCGGTTACCTAGTTACAGACTTCGTTTATATATCTCTGAAGCTTTTCCGCATCTTATGCTTATTTGATTTTCATACTTATTCTTATATCCTCTGCAAAGAATGATACGAAACTGGCTTATATCAATTCAGTTCAATTCTTTTACTGACACAGGCTTACGGGAAGACAAAGTTCGAAGCCCAAGACAAAAGGTCTGTACTGAAGTGACTAACAAAATGACCCCCACACCGTGGGTCTGTCATGCAGGAAGACTGTACACTGAAATTTGTTTCAATGTTAGATATAAGAATGAGGAATAGAATCGGTGCAAGTTCATTTCCATGGGGAACTCCATGTTATTCAAAGCGCTAATCCTTTGACGAATTGAATACTGTTGCATCCTAACACCCTACAAGGTATGAAAAACTGTGGAATTAGAAAATGTTCAGAGATGTTTCACATCCCATATTATTGTGGTAAAGGACTGTATCGTAGACGGGAGAGGTATATATCATCATCTGTACTCACCTGGAAGATATGCATGTTAGAGAAGTTTAAGAGTGCGCTGGGCAAGACTTACCAAGTGTAACGGGCCAACCAGGCTTTAGGGGCTATGTAGGGCTGAGGGCTGCAGCTTCCAACGGTTTGGTTTACCAACGACCAAATCCGAGCCTGGGCCCAGCCCGGGCTGTAGGGGTTCAATAAGATATGCATCAGACTGAATGAGCTGGAGGGGGCTGGGACCTAGTGAGACAGAAGTAAGTGGGTGAGGGTTGGAAGCTTGATGGACTGAACAAGCTGGAGGAAGGTGAGGCCTGGTGAGACAGTGTGAGGGACGAGGATAGGATCAGGGCTGGTGTGCATGACCTCGGGCCTGGTTTGTTTGATGGTGAAGTTTTTGGCCGTGGTTTACCTTTGGAGGTTGTAAGGGGATCCATCTTCTTGGCCTCTGGGACGCTACATATGAAGGAGTAGAAGGGGAAAAGTGCCTCTTGGAAACGTATAATGTAAGACTCCTTTAGGAAGTCTGCAAGTCAGGAAGTTAAACTTCTGAGCAGACCCAAAGATAATGGCTTTGTTTTCGACGAGGTCGAAAGCTTCTGGAAAGTCATGCGTGTCTTGGTTCGTTCATGATTACGGTAGATGAAATTCAGGAACCAGAGGAGGCAGTGGAAGATACAGAACGTGTTCATATAGTTAAACTATTGAGGGTTTATGGAAGTTGCAGTGTTTGTATGTGACTAATTAAATACAAATCTTTCATAGAGTAAGCTGAGGATGGTTATTGTATTGGTGAGTGGGTCGTAATTCACTGCGAGATGCGGACTTGTTGACTCGTGCGATGACATATAAATTCTTCCAGTCATTGAGGCATCTTGACTGACGTAGGATGACGTTAGTGATTGAAAGGGGTTTCGCTTGCTCATGGGAGGACTTACACTGGTTCATAGATATGTTTGTGAGTGTAGTGAAATGCATTACCCTCATTGTTGCTGTTTGGAGACTTTTATAATCTTATACTGATTCAAGAATGTTGAGGCTGAGATGCAGGTGTTTCAAAAAGAGGCTGGGAGACAGATGTGTTAAGGTGAGGCTGGAAGGAATGTGTCAAGGTGAGACTGAGAGTCAGGTGTGTCAAGGTAAGGCTGGGAGACACTCAGGTCAGGGTGAGGTTAGGAGGCTGGTGGTGCTAAAGTAGGGTGGTGTTAGTTAGTTAGTTAATTAGTTAGTTAGTTAGTTAGTTAGTTAGTTAGTTAGTGGCAAAGTGATCGTTTTAGTTAGTTAGTTAGTTGGTGGCAAAGTGATCGTTGTAAGTCGAACTGCTTCTAGTGGGCGTGGGCACGACTGGCTTGACACTTGTGGTGGCGAGGTGGGCAAGGCTGGCCTAACACTTGTGGTGGTGTTAGTGGTAGCCTCAGCTCGTGGCACTCTTGGTGTAGGTGCCAAGTTATGAGTGGCCAAGGATGCCAGGCGCTGGTGTCGTCAGTACCCAAGTAACCTGTACGGTGTTAGTGTCTCTCGTCCGGCCTCCAAACTCCTCGTGGCTACTGCTGCTGATGCCTGACCTACGTGGATACTGCTGCTGGTTTTGACCCCCGTGAATTTTGCCTTTGGCATCTGGACTGACACCTATGAAGCGAGGTAGCTGGTCAGCATGGAGACACAAGGCAGGACTAGAGCAGACTTCACCAAACTTGATCACGTCTCCATGATTGCTACTTCCCCAGCTTTACTTCACCAACCTGGCCGCCCTGAGCACGTGTCACCCCCGGATACGTCACTAGGCCAGGATAAGTCACTAGCAGCAGCATGGAAGACGTGTGGTGGTGGAGCAGTAGGAGCGACCTGCCTGGCCACGTCACGGGTGGACGTGCGTCGCATCCGTCCGGTCAGCCTCACTCCCCTGTGGCAAATGAGGTCCGGGGTGACTCACCCTGCTACTCATGGCCCTAGAAACCCCAGGATGATCCCGTGTAATACAACTGACCCTTGGGGAGGCACTGTAGTTAGCCTAGATAATACAGGCATTTCTGAGGGACTTAGCATAGCAAGTGACAAACAGTACAGTGATGCGACCCAGCGAGTTACCATACCCAAGAAATGCGAAGAAACATTAGACGAAGTAGATTTCCTGGGACAACCAAGTTCCTGCCAGAGATTATGTGTTGCGCGGGGGATGATCGACGTGGACCTAGACATGCCAGCACTCATCACTTGTACTGACGAAGAGCTCCTGGTGGTGGGTCTTGACCCAACCATGCCTGCAGCTGTGCCAGCTCCTGACATATGTGCTGAGGAGGATCAGTTTGTTGTAAGGAGAGGTGAAGGACCTTCATTGACGGACGCCATGGGGCAGGACTGGCAGGCTTGCCACCTTACTGAGGGCATTCCCTTCATAGACGAGGATGATGACGACAAGTCGAGTGTGGAGCCTGAACGTGTCCTCCTCAGGACCAAGAGGGAAACAGATCCAGCTGCCAGACTCAAGAGGAAGGGAGAACACATGTCGGAGTATCCAGCAGCCGCCACACTCTCTCCTTCCTCAGGTAGATTACCGGAAACAAAGGAACTCGTGATATACAGAAGGAAGAGAAAAGAGTCTCCTGACAGGGCCAAGAGGCAGGCATGGTTTGAAGAAACAGGAGCTTTGGTGCTACAAGGGTGTCGCTCTGTGGGGGAGGTGGACCGTCCCCCGAGCCTGGACATAGAGGCACTCCACGCCCTCCTCCACCAACTGATGACCACCAAGACTGCTACGGAAGCTGCAGGTAATGTGTCATACAGCTGCTGGCAAGGCTGGCCTGTTCAGTGCTGTTGTGAAAAACATATTGTATTACCCCTCTTGACGTGGCCCTCAGGTCCGACGACAGGAGGTAGCTCTAACCCAGGTAGAAGCTCAAGCACAGGAGGTGGCCCTAAGCCAGGTAGTGGCCCAAGGGCAGGTAGTGGCTCAAGGGCAAGTAGTGGCCCTAAGCCGGGCAGAGGCTAAAAGGCAGGTGATGGCCCTAAATCAGGCAAAGGCCCAAGGGCAGGTGGTGGCCCTAAGCCAGGTAGAGGCCCAAGTGCAGGAGGTGGCCCTAAGCCAGGTAGAGGCCCAAGGGCAGGTGGTGGCCCTAAGCCAGGTAGAGGCCCAAGGGCAGGTAAATGGCTAAAGCCAGGCAGAGGCTCAAGGGCAGGTGTTGGCCCTATATCACTGTTACTCAACAAAGTGTTACCTTACTGACAACACCCCGACTTGGGAGCAGGTCACAGCGAGTGACCTTGCCTGACCTAATGATTCCCAGAGAAATGAGTTAGGTGGCCCATCCTACAGCCACATATGTGATATTACCCCATGACATCCATACTCAGTGTTCAGCAGTGGCAGATCAAACGATGCCACTGTAATTATAGATGACCTGACCCTTTCCATAAAAGGAGCCGCTCTCAGTCCACCAGCATGGATAGAGGTCAGAGCCTGTGACATTCTGCTTCAGTGACCTGACCTTCCTACCTCTTATATATCTGGGTATTACCAAAGGAAGGCACTGAGGCCGTTGACCCATTATAGACAACAAGTATACCACTCCTGTACCTGAAGTCTTGGTGATATGACACCAAAGTCAAGCTGCCCTTTGGGTGCCACCAGCGTTGTGGAGGTCCCAGCAGGATTTCTGACATTTCATCTTCCTGGCAAGTCTCATTATGATGCCTCATCTCTGACACCTACCATCATCAGCATCAAGGCTCCAGTGCCAAAGTCATCACCAGATTCTCAACCTGCCACAACTGACATCTTTTCCAGTGCAATCCTACACCTCCAGTAGCTCATGGCCTCTGGGCTATTTCACCTATATACTGTTATGCACACGGGTAACGCTCCTCTAAAGCTAAGGGATGAAATTTACACAGGGATTTAAACTATCCATTAAAAGAACCAAAGATACCAAAAGAAATGTATTACTTTACAGGGTACAAAAAGTTACATTACCACAACCCAGGTAAGTTTCCAAACCAGGAATCTCTACCTCTATACATGACAGCTAGAGACTGAACGAATGTGGCCTTTTGTCCATTCCTAACGCTACCTCGCAGGGGGAGGGGGGATGCTATATATATATATGTGTGTGTGTGTGTGTGTGTGTAGAAGGACAACCAGAGATCACTCAAACAGACATATCAATGCAATACAGTACAGTAGCTATGGATATACAAGTTATGGGCAAGAGAAAATTACACTACCTATCTTGGTGCTGCCAACTGAAGGAATCAGTCTCTATCAGCATCTCTCAGGGTATTTATGAGAGCAACTTCACAGGGACAGTTCTAATTGGCCGAGAAAAAAAAATGTAAATGAGATACTACCGTCACAGTCGAGATGTGATAGGCAATAGGTACGCCTCTAACAATCACACCAGCCACGGTTGACTGCACACACTCCTATCTCGCAGTCTACGTTGTGGACATGTACATGTTTTATAAAGATATTAACGGTATAGAGTTGAATATAATTCAACACACACATAACACAATTTTGCCACAGTGCCTTAATCAGTAAAGTATTGTTGTTTAATGTGTTTCTGTGCCCCTTTCTCAGTTATGACACTTAAACTACCCAACTAGAACATCTGCTAAAGGCAGAACCACTTTTTTTGATAATTTGTCTGTAGTATATACTTAGTTTCCTGAACATGCTTCATATATATGAATTACACTGCCTTGTATCAACTCATCACCTGTTTACGTACAGGACCTACTGAAGGTGGAAAGATCAGATGGCCACTGTTGCCTTGCCATCATTATGGTTGTGGCCATTGTGTACCTACCATCATTATGGTTATGGCTACTTTGGCCCTGCTATCAGTATGGTTATGGCCTATGTATCCCTGTTTTCTATCATCATCAGTGAACAAAAAAGAATACATCATCTTCAAGAAACCATCTTGCTTCACAGGAACCCACTTTACCTACTCTTGTTCGAGTACAGCCTTAAAGCTGCTAGAGCCCTATATTAGGGGTCCTAGGGCTTACATCATAATGATGATAACAGTATTTTTATTATTTATCATACTTAATCACTGTTTCCCGCTTCAGCAAGGTAGTGCTAGGAAACAGACGAATAATGGCTCATCCACTCATATACATATATGTACATAAACACACATACATATACATATCAACATTTATATACATATACGTACACATACACAGACACATACATATATATGTACATGTATGTATTCATACTTGCTTGCCTTCATCCATTTCTTTCCCTACCCTGTCAAACAGGAAATAGCAATGCTCTCCTCTGCCTCAGCGAGGTAGCACCAGGAGAACAGATATAAAAGGCCACATTCGTTCACACAGTCTCTAGCTGTCATGTGTAATGCACTGAAACCACAGCTCCCTATCCACATCCAGGCCCCACAGACCTTTCCATGGTTTACCCCAGACACTTCACATGCCCTGGTTCAGTCCATTGACAGCATGTCAACCCTTGTATACCACATTGTTCCAATTCACACTATTCCTTGCAAGCCTCTCGCCCTCCTGTACGTTTAGGCCCCAATCGCTCAAAAATTTTTTCACTCCATCCTTCCACCTCCAGTTTGGTCTCCTGCTTCTTGTTCCCTTCACCTCTGACACATATGTCCTCTTTGTCAATCTTTCCTCACCCATTCTCTCCATATGTCCGAACCATTTCAACACACCCTCTTCTGCTCTCTCAACCACACTCTTTATTTCCACCCATATCTCTTACCCTTTTATTACTTACATAATCAAACCACCTCTCGCCACATATTGTCCTCAAGCATTTCATGTCCAACACATCAACCCTCCTCCGTACAACCCTTTCTATAGCCAATGCCTTGCAACCATGTAACATTGTTGGAACTACTATTCCTTCAAGTATACCCATTTTAGCTCTCCAAGATAACATTCTCTCCTTCCTCACATTCTTCATCACTCCCAGAACTTTCACCCCCTCCCCACCCCGTGACTCACTTCTGCTTCCATCCTTTGCACATTACCCCGACCAAAACACCCTATACCTGCCACTCTATCATCAAACACATTCAACATACCTTCAAAATACTCATTTCATCTCATTTTATCACTACCTGATATTACCTCCCCATTTGCCCCCTTCACTGATGTTCCCATTTGTTCTTTTGTCTTACACGTGATATTTACCTCCTTCCAAAACATCTTTTTATTCTTCCTAAAATTTAATGATACTCTCTTAACCAAACTCTCATTTACCCTCTTTTTTTCACCTCTTGCATCTCTCTCTTGACCTCTTGCCACTTTCTTTTATACATCTCCCAGTCATTTGCACTACTTCCCTGCAAGTATCGTCCAAAAGCCTCTATTTTCTCTTTCACAAAGAACCATATTTTTTCATCCCACACTCACTACCCTTTCTAATCTACCCACCTCCAACCTTTCTCATGCCACATGCATCTTTTGCACAAGCCATCACTGCTTCCCCAAATGCAACCCATTCCTCACCCATTCCCCTCATGTCATTTGCTCTCACCTTTTGCCATTCTACACTCAATCTCTCCTGGTACTTCCTCACACAAGTCTCCTTTCCAAGCTCACTTACTCTCACCACTCTCTTCTCTCCAACATTCTCTCTTCTCTTCTGGAAACCTCTACAAATCTTCACCTTCACCTCCACAAGAGAGTGATCAGACATCCCTCTAGCTGCCCCTCTCAGCACATTAACATCCAAAAGTTTCTCTTTAATATGCCTATCAGTTAAGACATAATCCAATAATGCCCTTTGACCATCTCTCCCATTCATTTAGGTATACTTATGTATAGCTCTCTTTTTATACCAGGTATTCCCAATCACCAGTCTTTTTCAGCACACAAATTCACAAGTTCTTCACCATTCCATGTACAACACTGAACACCCCATGTACACCAATTATACCCTCAACTGCCACATTACTCACCTTCACATTTGAATCACCCATCACTATAACTCAGTTTTGTGCATCAAAGCTGCTAACACACTCTCTTGGCTGCTCCCAAAACACTTGCCTCTTGCCTCTCATGATCTTTCTTCTCATGACCAGGTGCATAAGCACCAGTGATCATCTATCTCTCTCCATCTACTTTCAATATCACCCAAACCACTATAGAATTTTTTTTCTTACACTGTTACATACTCCTACAACTCCTGCTTCAGGAGTAGTGCTACTCCTTCCTTAGCTCTTGTCCTCTCACCAACCCCTGACTTTACTCCCAAGACTTTCCCAAACCATTCTTCCCCTTTACCCTTGAGCTTTGTTTCATGTGGAGCCAGAACATCCAGGTTTCTTTCCTCAAATGTACTACCTATCTCTCCTTTCCTCTCATCTTGGTTACAGCCACACACATTCAGGTACCCCAGTCTGAGCCTTCAAGGAGAGTGAGCACTCTCCACTTGATTCCTTCTTCTGTTTCCCTTTTCAGAAATTTAAATACAAGGTGGGGGGGAGGATTTCCATCCCCCCGCTCCTGCCCTCTTTAGTCACCTTCTGTGACATGCAAGGAATAAATGGGAAGTATTCTTTCTCCCCTATCCCCAGGGATAATAGTAGTAATGATAATAAAAATACTGCTGCTACTGCCACTGGTTTGCTTAAAGTGTTTAACATGTGCAGACACCTTAATGATACAGCTTCTCATGCATATTTTTTCTTCAAAATTCCAGCACAGTACAATGGTTTTCATTGCTTTTGCAGACATCATGAGTGTGGAGCGTCGTGGGACCAAGGCCTTGGAGCTGTGGGCTCGGAGAGTCACTGATGGCTATCAGGGTGTCAGTATCTCTAATATGACCACTGACTGGCGCAATGGACTGGCCTTCTGTGCCCTCATACATCGCTTTAGACCAGACCTTATGTAAGTTACATTCACAGTAATTCCTATTAACATTAGTTATATTCATTGGTATTTCTCATTTTATCATTTCAACTTGCTTAGGCTGCAGGATTGATTTGCATGCCTGCCTCACAGTCAGTGGATATGATGAAAATAGTGGGTTTGTATAGATATATGACAGGTATTCCTGGAATCTTCCTGCATTAGGTTACACTAAGAGTGACAAATCACGTTTGGTGATGCTGTATAATTGGGAATATTTTCTCATCGAGGAATTTTTCATTCCATATGGTCCTTCATTTTCCTGCTACTGGACATAGTGCAGCATTAGGCCAAAGGAGCCTCTGGAAAGGTATATGGATGAAAGCATTTTTTAAAGTTTAAGTTCGTATGGTCATGAAGGACACATCATAAGGTAAGTTGGCAAATATTTGTGGTAGCAGTGTGATTGCAGCTATTGTGCTATGAGAAGAGATAGACCATAAATGGGTTACTATTGTAATATATCATTTGTTTAAGGCTAAAGGTATTTCAGATGACGATGTAAGATGTGAAGTGGAGGCAGTTCATGTGTATGATGTCACTCATGCTTAATGAATCAACCTAATGAGCAGAGTGAATAATCAAGGACTGTTATATTACTGTGGAATATTTCGTTCTTTTAGCACTTGGATATGTTTATATATGTAAGTGGAAAATTATCATTCATTCTTCACATATTTTCTAAGAGTTATATGTCTCAACAGCGAATACTCATCCTTGAAGCCTGAGAACATTTTTGAGAATAATTCCCTGGCCTTTCGTGTAGCTGAGCAACAGCTTGGGATCCCTGCACTCTTGGATGCTGAGGACATGGTAGAAAATGATGTACCTGATAGACTCTCAGTGTTAACTTATGTGTCACAGTATTATCAAGCTTTTGCTGCAATGGGTTTCACTCTTCCAAAGCAAGTTGCTAACAAGTCCTCTCCACAGTCGATACCCACCGAAAATGTCAAAACTAAGCTTGCTTCACCATCCCAACCAAAGAACAAGACAGAGAGAAAGACAGATAAGGTATGTAAGCTACAGTTTTATCAGTTGATGAAACTTCATGTAAAAAGCTTCCTTTAGGTTCCAGTTTGCATATGTAATGGCTAAATGGTTTACTGGTTTGTTAGTGTTCAGGGGTAGTACAGTGAATGTCTTGCCTTCATCTTTTGAGTATGATGCCAAATGGTTTTTGTCTTTTTTCCTCATGTGCCAAATGATATGATGTAGTTATCTCAGGTTTTGTGCCAGATGGTAGTTATTTCATCATGTGCTCAATGGAAGGGTATAGTTACCTTTTGTCATATGCCTGATGATATGATATAATTGTCCCTTGTTATGTGCCAGATGATACAGAAAATAATTTATACTTAAAACCTAGTGACCAGGAGCCCATTCCTAACTGGATTCTTTCGTATGTGATGGGAACATAAGAAAATAGGGACTCATTTGCTATGAAAGTGGCTCATATTAACTTTTATGCTACTCAGTTAGCTGATAGAATTTGATGAAAAAGTATCAATGATATGAATTGGGGCTTATTCTAAATACAGAAGAATCCTTGGATAAGGAATGTATTGAGAGATCCTATCCCATGTTAACTGAAATACCATTATTCTGAAAAGTATTTTGTTGTCATGGTATATAGTGCAGCATCAAAAATCTAGACTTCAGAAATCCAGAAAATTTTGTCAAGATGTTGCCAAGACATTTTTACAGTCTTCAGTATTCCTATTACATTTACTTTGTGCATATCCCTAATAAGAGGTAAACTGCAAAAGAAAAGTATGCTACCATACTGGTGAGAAAGCTGAAGTAATACAGGATTGACTCCTTTGAAGTGAGAAGTTCCTTGATGAGACTGTACTTTATATCTCTAAATGATGATACACCCTTGCCAGAGGGAATTTTTATTTGCAGTGTAACTCTTGCAGGCAGAACCTAATGAGACATATTAAAGGAGAGAATGGGAATGATGTGGTATACTGGGGTCGATGTGCCATCATTGGATTGAACCAGGGCATGTGAAACATCAGGGATAAACCATGGAAAGATCTGTGGGGCCTGGATATGGATAAGGAGTTGTGGTTTCTGTGCATTACACATGACAGCTAGAATTTGCACATATATGTGCATGTATGTATTACTGTGCGTATATGAGTGGATGGGTCTTTCTTCATCTGTTTGATGTGCTAATGTGGGAAATGCCAATCATGGTATATAGTGCAGCATAAAAAATCTAGACTTCAGAAATCCAGAAAATTTTGTCAAGATGTTGTCAAGATTTTTATAGTCTTCAATATTCCTATTACATTTACTTTGTGCATATCCCTGATAAGAGGTAAACTGCAAAAGAAAAGTATGCTACCATACTGGTGAGAAAACTGAAGTAATACAGGATTGACTCCTTTTGAAGTAAGAAGTTCCTTGATGAGACTGTGCTTTGTTTCTCTAAATGATGATACACCCTTGCTAGAGGGAATTTTTGTTTGCAGTGTAACTCTTGCTGGCAGAACCTAATGAGACATATTAAAGGAGAGAATGGGAATGATGTGGTATATTGGGGTCGACATGCCATCATTGAATTGAACCAGGGCATGTGAAACATCCGGGATAAACCATGGAAAGATCTGTGGGGCCTGGATGTGGATAAGTAGTGGTTTCTGTGCATTACACGTGACAGCTAGAATTTGCACGTATATGTGCATGTATGTATTACTGTGCATATATGAGTGGATGGGTCTTTCTTCATCTGTTTGATGTGCTAATGTGGGAAATGCCAATCAAATATAATAAAATGATAATGATATATACATATATTTAATGGACTAATAGTGGGGAAGGGATGTCTGTTAATGCTGAGAGCCCATTAAATAGAATGTCCCCAATTTTTTTGCCACATTTAAGTTCACATGCTTTCTTATAGCTCTTCCACATATCTCTCTTACCCTTTCATTACTTACTCAATTAAACCAACTCCCACCACAGTTGTCCTCAAACATTTAATTTCCAACACATCCACTCTCCTCCATACAACCCTATCTATAGCCCATGTCTTGCAACCATATAGTATTGTTGGAACTACCATTCCTTCAAACTTACCCATTTTTGGTCTCCGAGATAATGTTCTCTCCTTCCACACATTCTTCATCACTTCCAGAATCTTCTCCCCTTCCCGCACCCTGTGACTCACTTCCACATCCATGGTTCCATTCGCTGCTAAGTCCACTCCCACATATATATGTGTATTTTTTTTCATACTATTCACCATTTCCCACATTAGCAAGGTATTGTTAAGAACACAGGACTGACCCTTTAAAGGAATATCCTCACTTGGCCCCCTTCTCTGTTCCTTCTTTTGGAAAATTAAAAACAAGAAGGGAGGATTTCCAGCCCCCTGCTCCCTCCCCTTTTAGTCACCTTGTTGACACGCAGGAGAAACGTGGGAAGTGTTCTTTCTTCCCTATCCTCAGGGATGATATATATATATACATTATTTATTTATTTATTTTGCTTTGTCGCTGTCTCCCGCGTTTGCGAGGTAGCGCAAGGAAACAGACGAAAGAAATGGCCCAACCCACCCCCATACACAATGTACACACACACATGCCCACACACGCAAATATACATACCTATACATCTCAATGTACACATATATATACACACAGACACATACATATATACCCATGCACACAATTCACACTGTCTGCCCCTATTCATTCCCATCGCCACCTCGCCACACATGGAATACCATCCCCCTCCCCCCTCATGTGTACGAGGTAGCACTAGGAAAAGACAACAAAGGCCCCATTCGTTCACACTCAGTCTCCAGCTGTCACGCAATAATGCCTGAAACCACAGCTCCCTTTCCACATCCAGGCCCCACACAACTTTCCATGGCCTACCCCAGACGCTTCACATGCCCTGATTCAATCCATTGACAACACGTCAACCCCGGTATACCACATCGATCCAATTCACTCTATTCCTTGCCTGCCTTTCACCCTCCTGCGTGTTCAGGCCCTGATCACACAAGATCTTTTTCACTCCATCTTTCAACCGCCAATTTGGTCTCCCACTTCTCCTCATTCCCTCCACCTCTGACACATATATCCTCTTGGTCAATCTTTCCTCACTCATTCTCTCCATGTGCCCAAACCATTGTAAAACACCCTCTTCTGCTCTCTCAACCACGCTCTTTTTATTTCCACACATCTCTCTTACCCTTTCATTACTTACTCGATCAAACCACCTCACACAACACATTGTCCTCAAACATCTCATTTCCAGCACATCCATCCTCCTGCGCACAACTCTATCCATAGCCCACGCCTCGCAACCATACAACATTGTTGGAACCACTATTCCTTCAAACATACCCATTTTTGCTTTCCGAGATAATGTTCTCGACTTCCACACATTCTTCAAGGCTCCCAGGATTTTCGCCCCCTCCCCCACCCTATGATTCACTTCCGCTTCCATGGTTCCATCTGCTGCCAGATCCACTCCCATATATCTAAAACACTTTACTTCCTCCAGTTTTTCTCCATTCAAACTTACCTCCCAATTGACTTGACCCTCAACCCTACTGTACCTAATAACCTGGATGAGGATGTTTCCTCAGGACTGTTCTTAACGCTACCTCGCTGACGCGGGAAATGGCGAATAGTATGAAGGAAAAAAAAATATTTATATATATATGTATATTATCCCTGGGGATAGGGGATTAAGAATACTTCCCACGTATTCCCTGCATGTCGTAGAAGGCGACTAAAAGGGGAGGGAGCAGGGGGCTGGAAATCCTCCTATCTCGTTTTTTAATTTTCCAAAAGAACGAACAGAGTGTGGCCAGGTAAGGATATTCCAAAAAGGCCCAGTCCTCTGTTCTTAACGCTACTTCGCTAGCGCGGGAAATGGCGAATAGTTTAAAAGAAAAAAGAAAAATATATATGTATATATATATATATATGTGAAAGAAAAGAATATATATATATTTTTTTTTTTTTTGATTTGTCGCTGTCTCCCGCGTTTGCGAGGTAGCGCAAGGAAACAGACGAAAGAAATGGCCCAACCCACCCCCATACACATGTATATACATATGTCCACACACGCAAATATACATACCTACACAGCTTTCCATGGTTTACCCCAGACGCTTCACATGCCTTGATTCAATCCACTGACAGCACGTCAACCCCGGTATACCACATCGCTCCAATTCACTCTATTCCTTGCCCTCCTTTCACCCTCCTGCATGTTCAGGCCCCGATCACACAAAATCTTTTTCACTCCATCTTTCCACCTCCAATTTGGTCTCCCTCTTCTCCTCGTTCCCTCCACCTCCGATACATATATCCTCTTGGTCAATCTTTCCTCACTCATTCTCTCCATGTGCCCAAACCATTTCAAAACACTCTCTTCTGCTCTCTCAACCACGCTCTTTTTATTTCCACACATCTCTCTTACCCTTATGTTACTTACTCGATCAAACCACCTCACACCACACATTGTCCTCAAACATCTCATATCCAGCACATCCATCCTCCTGCGCACAACTCTATCCATAGCCCACGCCTCGCAACCATACAACATTGTTGGAACCACTATTCCTTCAAACATACCCATTTTTGCTTTCCGAGATAATGTTCTCGACTTCCACACATTCTTCAAGGCTCCCAGGATTTTCGCCCCCTCCCCCACCCTATGATCCACTTCCACTTCCATGGTTCCATCCGCTGCCAGATCCACTCCCAGATATCTAAAACACTTTACTTCCTCCAGTTTTTCTCCATTCAAACTTACCTCCCAATTGACTTGACCCTCAACCCTACTGTACCTAATAACCTTGCTCTTATTCACATTTACTCTTAACTTTCTTCTTTCACACACTTTACCAAACTCAGTCACCAGCTTCTGCAGTTTCTCACATGAATCAGCCACCAGCGCTGTATCATCAGCGAACAACAACTGACTCACTTCCCAAGCTCTCTCATCCCCAACAGACTTCATACTTGCCCCTCTTTCCAAAACTCTTGCATTTACCTCCCTAACAACCCCATCCATAAACAAATTAAACAACCATGGAGACATCACACACCCTTGCCGCAAACCTACATTCACTGAGAACCAATCACTTTCCTCTCTTCCTACACGTGCACATGCCTTACATCCTCGATAAAAACTTTTCACTGCTTCTAACAACTTTCCTCCCACACCATACATTCTTAATAACTTCCACAGAGCATCTCTATCAACTCTATCATATGCCTTCTCCAGATCCATAAATGCTACATACAAATCCATTTGCTTTTCTAAGTATTTCTCACATACATTCTTCAAAGCAAACACCTGATCCACACATCCTCTACCACTTCTGAAACCACACTGCTCTTCCCCAATCTGATGCTCTGTACATGCCTTCACCCTCTCAATCAATACCCTCCCATATAATTTACCAGGAATACTCAACAAACTTATACCTCTGTAATTTTGTGTGTGTGTGTGTGCGTGTGTGTGAGAAATGCACCTATCCACATCCAGGCCCCACAGACCTTTCCATGGTTTACCCCAGATGCTTTACATGCCCTGTTTCAGTCCATTGACAACACGTTGACCCTAGTATACCACATCATTCCAATTCACTATATATATATATATATATATGAAAAACCTGTCTTTTTAGATGTGCAAGGTCATAATTTCTGGGAAAGACATGAGAAGGTAGAGAGTTCCAAAGCTTTTAGGTGTAGGGAAGGAAACAGCTATCAGAATAGCCCTCCCATGTGTTACCATTGGCCACACAGTAATCATCTGAAGCACCTGCTTGCCGAGTATTGTCTGTTTTAGTTAGTGGTAGGGGCATATAAGCAGCTTGCTCTTGGAAGCATAAACCAAAGTAATGACTACAGGAGAGGGAAAATGAACCAATATTGTGGCGGAGGGCAAGCATGTCAAGTTTTAAAGTTAGGCTGGGAGAGTGTATAAGTTGGACTGCCTTTGACTTAACTCATTCAAGTAAGGATGCAGAGCTAGAACCAACTCAAATGTTAAAGCAGTACTCCAAACAAGGATGGATCAATCCTTTGTTTAAATGAAGCAACTGTTCTGAAGAAAAGAAGTTTCAACCTCTAAACAGGATTTGCAATTTCTTAGAGGCACACTGTGCTATTTATGTTATGTGGGGTTTCCAAGAAAGAGTGAATGTTATATTAATACCAAGTATGTTCACTGAGTCAGTAGGTGAAATTACATAACCGTCAAAGGAGAGAGGAAACTTAGGAATTTTCAAAAGAGAAATGTGTAAAGACTGGGTCTTGGAAGCATTAACTTAACTAGATTTTGTCTACCCCACTGAGACATCCTATCCAAGTCTGAGTTAACTGAAGAAGTTGTGTCAAGACAAGATAGAGATCAAGTGAAAGAAGGAGCAGAATTGAAGGAAGTAGAGGAATGCAGTGGTGATTCATCAATGTGTGAGTGCATTTGGTTATTTGTGAAAGGCAGGAAGTTGTTGATAAAAAGATGAAAAAATGTAGGGAACAGGATGGCACCTTGAGGGAGACTGCTGTTGATGGCAAAAGGGGAAAAGGCTGACCCATCAGAAACCATGGAGATAGACCAGTCAGAGAGGACGTTAGATATGAGGAAGCAAAGTGGGGGAAGGGAAGCCAAAAGAAGGGAGTTTAGATATGAGACTGATGCCAAATTCTGTCATAAGCTTTGGATATGTAAAGGGCAACCACATAGGGTTCTCAAAATTTTTTTTCAGAGATGAAGACCAGGCATTAGTGAGATTGGAAAGAATATCACCAATGGATGTCACTTTCTGTAATAGGAAAGAATATCACCAATGATCTCACCTTATGTAAGCCATACTGACAATCAGAGAGAGAACTGTGAGATTCAAGATGTCTAAGGATATGGGAGCTGAGGAAGGATTCGAAGACTTTGGAAATTGTGGATGTCAAAGCAACAAGATGATGATTCAAGGGATTAAATTGGCCACCCCTCTTCAGGATGGGTTGTACCAATGCATACTTCTAAGAAGAAGAAAAAGTTCTGGCATTTGTAAAGAAACAACAGACAAGCAAATACAGGTGCAAGATCAGAGGCACACTCTTTCAGCTCACAGAGAAGGATGCCTTTAGAACCATAAGCCTTGCTTTTGTACAAAGAGAAAAGTGCTTTTCAACAGTTTGAAAAAAGATTATTGGGGAGGGGCATTGGATTTGTAAGAGGAGCATCAGGGGGTGAAGGAATGTTAGTCATCCAAGGCAGACTTATAGGAGAAATGGGAAACAAAGAGAGAGGCTTTGTCTACAGAAGAGTCAGTTGTAGTACTGCCAGAATAGAAAAGTGAAGGAAAGGTATAGTGACAGAAGTTGTTAACAATGTTCTCAGCTAAAGACCAGAAAGACCTGTCAGTGGATGAGAGAGAGAGGTTATTGCACTTTCATTGAGTAAAGGAATGCTTGCCTCACAGATAACATACTTGAAATGATTACGGGCAGTGATAAATGCTGAATAGGAATCGGATGAAAGAAAGTTTTTCCAAGTCTGATATGCCTGATCCCTAGCCTGAATGGCCTCAGAACAGGAATGGTCGAACCCTGGGTTGAAAGAGGTCGTCTTGGAGGAATAGGGGATAAATGCTTCCAGTCCCACAACAATTACCTCTGCTATGCGTTTGCTGGAGACAGAAGCATCACCACTTGAGACAGTAATTTACCCAAGGAAAGTCAGCAAAGAATTTTCATGAATTGTTCCAACTAACATATCAACAACACAGTCACCCCCTTTCTTAAAAAATTCAACCTCACTGCTATCCACTGTACCTGACTTGCCACATTTCATTTTATGCAGGGCTTCCCCACCTACCCTTTCTTTACCAAACCATTATCCCTGGGTCTCTCACTTCACATAGCTCCCCAACCCAAACACCCTACATGTTCCACCCTGTCATTAAACATATTCAACAATCCTTCAAAATACTTTCTCCATTTTTCATCTTATCACTACCTCACTATTTACCCCACGTAGCATTGTTCCCATTTGTTCTCTTGTTTTTCGCACACTATTAACCCCCTTTGAGAACATCTTATTCTCCCTAAAGCTTGCTGGTTTTTGCTCACCCCCTTTCTCGTTTGCCCTTTTCTTCAACCTTTGCACCTTCCTTTTGACCTGTCATTTTCACTCCTTTCCTGTAAGTACTGTCCCTATATCTCTTTTCTCCATCATTAGCAACTTTACTTCACCATCTGACCTCTCACCACCCTCTCCCACCAGCCCATCTCCCACCTTCTGCATACCACACACTTCTCTTGCACATGCCAGCATTTATTTCCTTAATGCCCCCATTCCTCGCCCACTCACCTAGCTTCTTTTACTTTCACTTTTGCCATTCTGCACTCAATCTTTCCTGGTATTTACATAAGCCTCTTTTCCAAGCTCACTCTTCTTCACCACCCTCTTCTGACCTATATCTTTTCCTCCTTTACAAAAATCTCTATAAATTTTCACCTTCACCTCCACCCGGTAATGATCAGACATTCCACCACCTGCCCTTTTCCGCACATTCATACCCAAAAGTCTTTAATTTGTATGCCTGTCAATTTGTATAACCCAATAATGCCTGCTTACCAGCATTAGAGGGTTAATTGCATTTGGAATGCATACTTTCATGCACTGTATTGTTTGATTTAGAAAACATTCCCTTTTACTTGCATTATACAAATTGATGAAATATTAACTATATCTATTTGTTTTAGCTAGATGAACAGATGAATGATAATCTGTATAACCATGATGAACTAATGAATTTGTAATCTGTATGATGTAGAGTTTAGTGGCACTGATGTTGCAGTATGATGCAGTTACTTTTGTATAAGACATCCTAATTCAAAGATTGTGATAGTAGACCATTTTAGGGTTCTTCATTCCTCTGTCTCTTAGTTCTTTCAGACTTTTGATATGATCATGAACCTTTAAAACCAAAGAAAGCTGGATAATTTTAAAGGTCTGTTTTCCTCAGTGTTCTAACAAGAACAGTGCATGGCTGTGTTAAAAAGTTTATAAGCTGTTTTTTTCATCATACTTCACCTCTAAAAATGAGCTGCATTAACAGTTGCAATTTGATTGTCCCTTCAGCTTATTGACCTTATAAGGACAGAATGCTTTAGATACCAAGTAACATTTTTGCATGTTTTTAACTTCTGTAATTAGAGACAGCACTGCCTTACATATGGATATTTTTTTTTTCACTTTTGATTGTTTCATTTAGCAAAGTTATAACATTAGATTTTGCACATCCATGTGAAAGGTGTTTTGTTTGATTAGGAGTCATAACCTTGTATTTTGGCATTTGATTTTTGTTTACCAATCTAATTCACCCTACCCTCTTTCTTATAGGACAATTTAGACATCATGGGACTTTACAAGCCTGAAATATTTTGTTGATGAGGTAAAGACCATACAATCCTGTGCATGCTCAGAGGTTAGCTGGGAGGAATGACTGACAAGAAACAGAGGAATGAAGTAATTTGGACAACTTAGGTCAACTTATATGATGGCATTTGTGTGGCCAAAGCTCAGTGTCATGTACAAGATTCAGTGCACACTTTATCACGTGGAATTTAGACAAAAAATTTTTTGATTAGTGAATGTGATGTGATTATTTGATATTTGATGTTGTTTGATGTTGTGAAGGCTGTATCATGGTAATGTTTTAGGGTCACATATACTTGATTTTTTCAAATAGCAGTCTGTATTCTTCTTAGGGTAATGTATGAATTCAATTAGATAATGTAGTATATCCCATTTATAGATATTTTACCATATTCAGTATTATTGATCACATTAATGACATGGATTGCACCACCTTTTTGTGATATTGAGCATATGAAATATATAGACTCCAGTAAATGAAAACTTGCAATAGTACTGGTACTGAGCTAAAGGCATAATTTTGCAGGGTTAAGCATGCCATTCTTTTGCCATATATGTTAATGGTAGCTCTAGCCTAGGTTTTTACCTATTGCACATCAATCACCTGCAGTTGCATGATATATATATATATATATATATATATATATATATATATATATATATATATATATATATATATATATATATATATGTTTTTTTTTTTTTCTTTTTTTTTTCATACTATTCGCCATTTCTCGCGATAGCGAGGTAACGTTAAGAACAGAGGACTGGGCTTTTTTTTGGAATATCCTCACCTGGCCCCCTCTGTTCCTTCTTTTGGAAAATTAAAAAAAAAAAAAAAAGAGAGAGGGGAGGATTTCCAGCCCCCCGCTCCCTCCCCTTTTAGTCGCCTTCTACGACACGCAGGGAATACGTGGGATGTATTCTTAATTCCCTATCCCCAGGAATAATATATATATATATATATATATATATATATATATATATTTTTTTTTTTTTTTTTATACTTTGTCGCTGTCTCCCGCGTTTGCGAGGTAGCACAAGGAAACAGACGAAAGAAATGGCCCAACCCCCCCCCCCCCATACACAAGTATATACATACGTCCACACACGCAAATATACATACCTACACAGCTTTCCATGGTTTACCCCAGACGCTTCACATGCCCTGCTTCAATCCACTGACAGCACGTCAACCCCGGTATACCACATCGCTCCAATTCACTCTATTCCTTGCCCTCCTTTCACCCTCCTGCATGTTCAGGCCCCGATCACACAAAATCTTTTTCACTCCATCTTTCCACCTCCAATTTGGTCTCCCTCTTCTCCTTGTTCCCTCCACCTCCGACACATATATCCTCTTGGTCAATCTTTCCTCACTCATCCTCTCCATGTGCCCAAACCACTTCAAAACACCCTCTTCTGCTCTCTCAACCACGCTCTTTTTATTTCCACACATCTCTCTTACCCTTACGTTACTCACTCGATCAAACCACCTCACACCACACATTGTCCTCAAACATCTCATTTCCAGCACATCCATCCTCCTGCGCACAACTCTATCCATAGCCCACGCCTCGCAACCATACAACATTGTTGGAACCTCTATTCCTTCAAACATACCCATTTTTGCTTTCCGAGATAATGTTCTCGATTTCCACACATTCTTCAAGGCCCCCAGGATTTTCGCCCCCTCCCCCACCCTATGATCCACTTCCGCTTCCATGGTTCCATCCGCTGCCAGATCCACTCCCAGATATCTAAAACACTTCACTTCCTCCAGTTTTTCTCCATTCAAACTCACCTCCCAATTGACTTGACCCTCAACCCTACTGTACCTAATAACCTTGCTCTTATTCACATTTACTCTTAACTTTCTTCTTCCACACACTTTACCAAACTCAGTCACCAGCTTCTGCAGTTTCTCACATGAATCAGCCACCAGCGCTGTATCATCAGCGAACAACAACTGACTCACTTCCCAAGCTCTCTCATCCCCAACAGACTTCATACTTGCCCCTATTTCCAAAACTCTTGTATTTACCTCCCTAACAACCCCATCCATAAACAATATATATATATATATATATATATATATATATATATATCCCTGGGGATAGGGGAGAAAGAATACTTCCCACGTATTCCCTGCGTGTCGTGGAAGGCGACTAAGAGGGAAGGGAGCGGGAGGCTGGAAATCCTCCCCTCTCCTTTTTTTTTTCCAAAAGAAGAAACAGAAAAGGGGGCCGGGTGAGGATGTTCCCTCAAAGGCCCAGTCCTCATCCTCTGTTCTTAACGCTACCTCGCTAATGCGGGAAATGGCGATTAGTATAAAAAAAAAAATATTTATATGTATATATATATATATATATATATTTTTTTTTTTTTTTGCTTTGTCGCTGTCTCCCGCATTTGCGAGGTAGCGCAAGGAAACAGAAAAAGGAAATGGCCCAACCCACCCCCATACACATGTATATACACACACGTCCACACACGCAAATATACATACCTATACATCTCATTGTACACATATATATACACACACAGACACATACATATATACCCATGCACACAATTCACACTGTCTGCCTTTATTCACTCCCATCGCCACCTCGCCACACATGGAATACCATCCCCCTTCCCCCTCATGTGTGCGAGGTAGCGCTAGGAAAAGATAACAAAAGCCCCATTCGTTCACACTCAGTCTCCAGCTGTCATGCAATAATGCCCAAACCACGGCTCCCTTTCCACATCCAGGCCCCACACAACTTTCCATGGTTTACCCCAGACGCTTCACATGCCCTGATTCAATCCACCGACAGCACGCCAACCCCGACACACCACATCGATCCAACCCACCCCACTCCCCGCCTGCCCCCCACCTCATTCTCTCCATGTGACCAAACCATGCCCTGATATATATATATATATATATATATATATATATATATATATATATATATATATATATATATATATATATATATAAAAGTGTGTGAAAGAAGAAAGTTAAAAGTAAATGTGAATAAGAGCAAGGTTATTAGTTACAGTAGCGTTGTGGGTCAAGTCAATTGGGAGGTGAGTTTGAATGGAGAAAAACTGGAGGAAGTGAAGTGTTTTAGATATCTGGGAGTGGATCTGGCAGCGGATGGAAACATGGAAGCGGAAGTGGATCATAGGGTGGGGGAGGGGGCGAAAATTCTGGGAGCCTTGAAGAATGTGTAGAAATCAAGAACATTATCTCGGAAAGCAAAAATGGGTATGTTTGAAGGAATAGTGGTTCCAACAATGTTGTATGGTTGCGAGGCGTGGACTATGGATAGAGTTGTGCGCAGGAGGATGGATGTGCTGGAAATGAGATGTTTGAGGACAATGTGTGGTGTGAGGTGGTTTGATCGAGTAAGTAACGTAAGGGTAAGAGAGATGTGTGGAAATAAAAAGAGCGTGGTTGAGAGAGCAGAAGAGGGTGTTTTGAAATGGTTTGGTCACATGGAGAGAATGAGTGAGGAAAGATTGACCAAGAGGATATATGTGTCGGAGGTGGAGGGAACGAGGAGAAGAGGGAGACCAAATTGGAGGTGGAAAGATGGAGTGAAAAAGATTTTGTGTGATCGGGGCCTGAACATGCAGGAGGGTGAAAGGAGGGCAAGGAATAGAGTGAATTGGAGCGATGTTGTATACCGGGGTTGACGTGCTGTCAGTGGATTGAATCAAGGCATGTGAAGCGTCTGGGGTAAACCATGGAAAGTTGTGTAGGTATGTATATTTGCGTGTGTGGACGTATGTATATACATGTGTATGGGGTGGGTTGGGCCATTTCTTTCGTCTGTTTCCTTGCGCTGCCTCGCAAACGCGGGAGACAGCGACAAAGCAAAAAAAAAAAAATATATATATATATATATATATATATATATATATATATATATATATATATATATATATATATATATATATATATATATAAACCACATCATTACAGCCTTCATCACTGTCCTTATATGTTGATCACTCTGGATAAGACATCCTTTCCTCCCCTTTAATGTGATAATGGATGCTCTTTCCTCATAATTTGACCTTGTTGTTACGTTGATACATGGATGTCAGGAATGGCTCCCATCTATTGGACTTCTCTAGGGTAGCAACAAGCTCATTGAGCCTTGCTTGCAGCAAATTGGTATACTCTATTAGTATTCCACTTCATTTATAGTGTGTTCTGTTTATAAAAGATGCATATTTAAGCAGATTTCCAAAAACTAATACTAATTTTTGCTAACATTTTGTGATATTTGTCAGTATATTACAGTTTATTGTGCTCTTTTTCATATAATGGGTGTAAACTTGCACCCCTTTAAGATGCAGACATCAGAATATTTTCTTTCAAAATACATTGCCATTATTAGTTCTTTTTTTTTTTCTTTCGCTGCTGTCTCCCGCGTTTGCGAGGTAGCGCAAGGAAACAGACGAAAGAAATGGACCAACCCACCCCCATACACATGTATATACATATGTCCACACACGCAAATATACATACCTACACAGCTTTCCATGGTTTACCCCAGACGCTTCACATGCCCTGATTCAATCCACTGACAGCACGTCAACCCCAGTATACCACATCGCTCCAATTCACTCTATTCCTTGCCCTCCTTTCACCCTCCTGCATGTTCAGGCCCCGATCACTCAAAATCTTTTTCACTACATCTTTCCACCTCCAATTTGGTCTCCCACTTCTCCTCGTTCCCTCCACCTCTGACACATATATCCTCTTGGTCAGTCTTTCCTCACTCATTCTCTCCATGTGCCCCAACCATTTCAAAACACCCTCTTCTGCTTTCTCAACCACGCTCTTTTTATTTCCACACATCTCTCTTACCCTTACATTACTTACTCGATCAAACCACCTCACACCACACATTGTCCTCAAACATCTCATTTCCAGCACATCCACCCTCCTGCGCACAACTCTATCCATAGCCCACGCCTCGCAACCATACAACATTGTTGGAACCACTATTCCTTCAAACATACCCATTTTTGCTTTCCGAGATAATGTTCTCGACTTCCACACGTTCTTCAAGGCTCCCAGGATTTTCGCCCCCTCCCCCACCCTATGATTCACTTCCGCTTCCATGGTTCCATCCGCTGCCAGATCCACTCCCAGATATCTAAAACATTTTACTTCCTCCAGTTTTTCTCCATTCAAACTTACCTCCCAATTGACTTGACCCTCAACCCTACTGTACCTAATAACCTTGCTCTTATTCACATTTACTCTTAACTTTCTTCTTTCACACACTTTACCAAACTCAGTCACCAGCTTCTGCAGTTTCTCACATGAATCAGCCACCAGCACTGTATCATCAGCGAACAACAACTGACTCGCTTCCCAAGCTCTCTTATCCACAACAGACTTCATACTTGCCCCTCTCTCCATATATATATATATATATATATATATATATATATATATATATATATATATATCTTTTTCTTCTTTCATAATATTCGCCATTTCCCGCCTCAACAGGGTAGCATTAAGAACGGAGGACTGGGCCTCGGAGAAAACATCCTCACCTGGCCCCTTCTCTGTTCCTTCCTTTGGAAAATTAAAAAAAAAAGAAATGAGAGGGGAAGATTTCCAGCCCTCCGCTCCCTTCCCTTTTAGTCGCCTTCTACAACATGCAGGGAATACATGGCAAGTATTCTTTCTCCCCTATCCCCAAGTATAATATATATTCATATTTATTTATTTTTCATTTTGCTTTGTCACTGTCTCCTGCGTTTGCGAGGTAGCGCAAGGAAACAGACGAAAGAAATGGCCCAACCCACCCGCATACCCATGTATATACATACACGTCCACCCACGCAAATATACATACCTATACATCTCAATGTACACATATATATATATATACACACACAAACATATACATATATACACATGTACATAATTCATACTTTCTTTCAAACTATTCGCCATTTCCCGCGTTAGTGAGGTAGCGTTTAGAACAGAGGACTGGGCCTTTGAAGGAATATCCTCACCTGGCCCCCTTCTCTGTTCCTTCTTTTGGAAAATTAAAAAAAAAAAAAAAGAGAGACGGGAGGATTTCCAGCCCCCCGCTCCCTCCCCTTTTAGTCGCCTTCTACGACACACAGGGAATACGTGGGAAGTATTCTTTCTCCCCATCCCCAGGGATAGTAATTCATACTGTCTGCCTTTATTTATTCCCATCCCCACCCTGCCACACATGGAATAACATCCCCCTCCCCCCTCATGTGTGCGAGGTAGC